>NC_055968.1:18964550-18992050 GCF_018492685.1 Alosa sapidissima | reverse complement strand
GCTTCCATCCAACCATCCCTCTTTCACCCTCTTTTCTTTTTCCATTTTGCTCATTCTCTTTTTAACCACATCCTCTATATATTTCTATAAGTATCATTGAGGTGGACATGCTACCCATGTAAAACTGCTGACATTATAGACAAAACTGCCCACATAATACCCGAAAGGTTCCGCTCTCATGGACACCTGACAGAGTCCCAGGGTCCAGTGGAGATTCTGGCCTTGGGCCTCCCGTGCTGAGGGGGCATGAAACCCCATGCTGACCTTGGGCTCTGTGGTGCAGTTTACATGTAAAGCAAACACAAGCACAATGCAGGGAGTGGCAGTGTTTACCTGAGATAGCAGTGATTTGGCCGAGTGTTTGAGAAGCATGGCAGTGCCACAGATAAGCCTCCGAGAGGAAGTCCAGGGGAGAGCTACTGGTTAATCGTGACAGTGGCTTCAAAGCAATGTGTGTTTGTGTGTGTGTGTGTGTGTGTGTGTGTGTGTGTGTGTGTGTGTGTGTGTGTGTGTGTGTGTGTGTGTGTGTGTGTGTGTGTGTGTATGTGTGATGTGTGTGTGTGGGAGAGAAAGAGTGAGTGTGTGTTGGGGGGCGACAGTAGGGCCTGTGCAAAGCATTATCACTCAGCTCTGACCTCTGGTTTAACTTTGCACAGCGCTCCAGCACTGCTTGTGTGTACGGTAGCCTAGACAGCTGTTGATTTCAGGCAGAGAGAGACAGATAGAGGGAGAGAGGCAGAGAGAGAGAGAGAGAGAGAGAGAGAGAGAGAGATAGAGGGAGAGAGAGAGAGAGAGAGAGAGAGAGAGAGAGAGAGAGAGAGAGAGAGAGAGAGATAGGGGGGGAGGAAGGAAAACTCATTTGGTGTGAGCGGCAGACTCTTTGCTTGGACCTTAATGTGCTTTTTCAGTCCAGCAGACAAAACACAGACTGAGCGTGAGTCTCTCCGTCTGTCCCGCCTCATGCTGCTCTCCAGCCCTCTGCTCTGTTGGGGGTGGGTGGGGCCCGCTGGGTGGGTAAAGAGCCCGAGCTGCCACTGTCCCCTCAACGTGGCTGGACAGCAGGAGAGAGGGATGTTAGAAGAAAACAGTGAGGGAGAAGAAGAGAGGGAGACGGGGGGAGTGAGTGAGAGTAGGAGGTGGAGGTGAAGAACAGTTCAGGAGAGAGACGGGAGGTGAACTGAAACGCAATGAGGGAAGAAGGATTGAGGATGAAGAGAAGAACACAGCCAGCTGAAGAGAGGAACAGGGAAGAACAGTAAGGGTGTGTGTGTTTGGGAGAGAACATTTAAAGAGAAAAGAGTATGTGTGAGGTAAGTGAAAGCCAAAGAGAGTATGGATATATGCCTTTCAGTGTGTGTGTGTGTGTGTGTGTGTGTGTGTGTGTGTGTGTGTGTGAGAGTGAGTGTGTGTGTGTCTGTGTGTGTGTGTGTGCCTGCGTGTGCGCATGCATACTCTTTTACTCCTGAGTGTGGCCCATGTCCCTGAGGCAGAAACTGGATCCTCGGCCTGAGACTCAGTAGCTGCCGCAGAGGAGTCGCTCTGATTGACAGCCGTGCTGCTCGTTACAGCCGAGGTGTGGGAGGGTTAGTCACAGTTCAGCAGCACAGCAACCCCAGCAACACCATGCCATCTCTGACATCATGTTAAAATAACAACATCATCAGGAAGCTGCACAACATAGCCTTTAGCTGTTTAAAATGTGTCACCCATGATTCTAATCCTTTTGACTTTTTGTCAAATGCATATAATTGCTCTTTATGCCCCTCACACTGGTCTATGTAGTAAAAATGTAAAGTGTTTGAACTTTTGTTTTTAAGCATGGCCTCAGGTTCTCATGAAAGTTGGTACATTTTGAGGAGAATCACACCAGATCTTCACAGAGGCGAGTGTATGGTGTCTCCTCAGTATCGCTCCACTGATCTCACTAATTGTTGCTCATGTGCAGGGCGGCCATTTGTCTTAGCAACTTAGTGGAAGAGGCCAACAAAGCTGCCCATGTAAGGAGGGAGATGTAGGGGAGGTGAGGCTGGAAGATATCCCTTTGGACAGATAGGCTCAACCCTTGGTGACATATTGTAGTTAATAGTGTGTTTGAATGTGCGTGTGTGTGTGTGTGTTGAATTAGCCTTGCACTGGTGGCCTCAAGGTGTGAATTTTATTTATTTTGTTCTTGTTTAGACTTGCCTAGTAGTTTTCACTTCCCATAAATCTAGCACCTTATCAATTAATTAGAGGGGAGTTGCAGCATGAGTGAAAGCCGCCTCCGTGTTTGTGTAAGCATGGTGTTGTTTCCAGGGCTATTATCTTATCCGTGTCCTCCCGATAACTGTGGGGAGTGCTTTTAGCCCAGGGCTCTTGGGTTTTTTGCTCGCTGGAAGATGACTTCACAGGGCTCTGCAGTGAATAGCTGCCCGATTTTATGCCTGTGTAAAATTCCTGCGATAAGGGTTTTGGCGAGCCGACATACCGGGTTTACCGCAGCTCAACCTCTGGTTGCTGGGAAAGATACACTCTGATTCTCAGAGTTGAGAGTGAGGGCATCTCCCCACTGTTGCGGCCTGTGGTCAGGAAAGCCGATGAGTTCCCTTTTCAAGTTCTGAATGTTCACAGCTCAGGTCTCATTTGGTTCCTCTCCTTTACACATTTGATAATGTAACCAAAGATCCTTGAGTACTCCACTTTATAACCAATGTAACCAAGGGACCTACACTATATACAACACATATTGACTGCTAGTGTTTGCTACAGGAACATCTGCTAACACTTGAAAATAGAGTTATGTTTTGTATCAAAGATTGTAGAAGATGTGAAGTTTTTGTTTAACTTTTTGGAAGTCACATTGAAGTAAAACTTTAGAAAAGATAAAATGATAAAAGAAGAAATGTTCTGATGAAATACTCTGCTGAACTGGTGTTCAGGGTTCATGATCTGTTCAAGGTTCATGATCTGTGTTGATCTGTGTTGATCTTTTTTGTAATGTGATGATTGTAGTAATTGCATGAGATTTTCAAGCAAAAATTCTAATGTTACATGAACCATTTTAGAGTTAGATTCCCTTGTCCATCCCAGATGAAAAGTTTTGACCCTCTCTTCTGCAGCTGATGTCTCACTCTGTCCCCCCTTATCTCCCCTGGCCACAGGTCCTCTGTCGCGGAGCCCATGTGAGCTGCTCCCGGTGGGCTCGGGGCACCCGGTGCAGGCCCAGCTGAAGAGCTTCACAGCGCTGTCTGGCTGTGCCAGCCGGGGCACCACCGCCCTGCCCCAGGAGGTCCATGTCATCAACCTGAGGAGTAGTGGAGGCTCCGACACACCTGGGGAGAAGCCCGCCGAGGTTAGCAATGGCCACTCACCTGTGCTGTACCAGAACAGCCCATACTGCAAATGACCAAACATTCAGTATGAATACAGAGTTCAACACATAACATTTAGACACATGTAAAAACTCCTGCAGAGGAGTTCATGCATCATGCGGTCCACTATGAAATGTAGCATGCACATTGTAGAACTCCCAAAGAGATAGCACAACACAGACATAACATGACATATATGATTCAGTTAGCGCCCCCTATCCTGGTCCACACACTTGAAGTAACAGTGAATGTTGCACCAATACACCTATAGCACAAGCTTGCGCCGTGCTTGAACCTGCACACAATGTCTGGATCAGTTTCATGGCTCGTGTCTTGCTGCCTTCAAGAGAGAAAGCATCAGTCGACAAAAAAAAAATCCCCTCGACTCTCCCCCAAAAAAAACTTCATGACCTCCAGCCCTGGCTTCCTAAAATGAGTCGGTTAATAAGCCACTCCGCTCCGCTCCCCACTCTGACGGCCCTGGAGCTGATGTTTATCGCGCCTGTGGCACACCGCCATCTTAGGTGGGAGGCTCAGTGGGGGTGTGCGCTCGACAGCAGCGCTGAGATAATTGATTCTGTAATTGCTGGAAGGCCTCTCAGGCCCGGGCCTCCAACTCAGTTCTGCTGACTCGGGTGTTTTCAGTGTTTTCCTTTTTTTTTTACGGGGTTCCTCCCGGAGAGCGGCGTAATTTTCTTGTTTAGTTTATCATCTTTCAGCAAGTCTGGAGCTTGGGAGAGGTCCCCACTGAAACTCAACGCAGAGACACAAGCACATATGTGTAATGCACACACACGCACACACACACGCACACACACACACACACACACACACACACACACACACACACACACACACACGCACACATTGTCATATACATGTACAGATGCGTAAATCTGGACGCACAAGTGTAAATATATGCATTGTATATACATACTTTGACAGAAACTCACACAGACACAGTCCACTAACTCATTATGTGTGCATGCATACTTTCAGACACACTCACTCACGCCAGCATGCAAAAGCTGTCCAAACCTGACCCCCTCTCGCTTTCAATATTTAGAGGTCCTGAGTTGTATTACCCAGAGGCAAAGCAGACAGAATGGAGCGAAAAAAGGTAAGAGAAAGAGAGAAAAAAATAAAAAAAAAATCGAAAAGAAAACAAAGCCTGTCGATCAAATTTTCATGCCAAGTTCAGCCCAAGAATAACAACAGTGGGGCCCCCGAAGCCAAGGGGGGCCATGGTGTAGCGAGAGTAAAGGGAAAAGAATGAAGAGACAGTTTGGAAAAGAAAGAAAAAACAGAGGGACATTGGACAGACACATGCTGGATAAATGGGGGCAATTGTTTGGGACTATCAGCCACGCGTATCAAGGAGACTGGTGTTCTCATTGTGGTGCATAGATGTCAGACATTAGATTAAGTGCCACTCAAACAGACAATCTGTCCCCCTGGACTGAAGAAGACAATGAAGGCTTATTTCTGCTCTCTTGGGCCCAAAGTGTGCTTTCTGCATCAGGGGATGCGGTGTTGGCAGATTCAGGGCTCGCACTGCTGCCTCACGCCACACTCCAGAGCTCCCCCATCACCTTCCTTTACTGTTCCAGCGTCAGCCTGGCTATAAGTCCCAGTGGACGCATCTTATTTTTATTATCTGCCTGCTGCTGCCCTCCATTGTGCTGCTGGCCCACTCCAAAATGGCCACCGTTCCTTCCACCGGGGGCCAGCGACAGGAAGCAGAAGAAAGGGCAAGGC
The DNA here is from genome assembly GCF_018492685.1 of Alosa sapidissima. Lineage (NCBI taxonomy): Eukaryota > Metazoa > Chordata > Actinopteri > Clupeiformes > Clupeidae > Alosa > Alosa sapidissima. Next base: position 18,986,942 of record NC_055968.1, on the reverse strand, counting down.
AGCGGAGGATTGTAAACATCCGCGGACGATCAGATTGTTGTTGAGGGGCCGCGCACCGTGAGACAAAAAGCGGAGGGGCAGAATGTTATCTGCTGGCCGATTCCGGGCGGTAAACAAGCCGCTGATATCCCTCCCTACCCCCTCTTTCCCCACTTCTTGCGTCCACCCAACCCTTACCCCCCCACCCTCAGATCCGAAATGCAAAACAAAAGGGAAGAAAGATAAAGAGAGAAGAAAGACTGTCATCAGATTCTTTTGTGTCTGCTTGTTATCATGACAGGGGGAGCAGCAGAGATACGCAGACATCTGCAAACAAAGATTAAAATATTTAATAAATACTAAGCCCAGGGACAGAAGAGAGGAGAAGCCACACAATGGTTATCCACGATCCTGTGATTATTTTATTATTCCCTGCTTTCAATAATCAGCACGTCAAACAATAAATCCTGCTGCTGATTGCCAGCTGGGAACTCTGCTCACTTGGCAGGATTCTTAGTCTCTCCACTTAGGGTTCTTTTTCACTCAAGAGGAGGTTTCTGTGTCTGGGCTGTTGGGTGGACATGTGTTGGGATTAGATGCGATGCCCCCCCTTCCCCTCCCACTCTGGGGGTCTGACACACAGGGCTGGAGAGTGGAGGGGAGATCCCCTCTTGAGCCGTGAATCATGAGCTGGCCCATCGCAGTGGCTCACAGTTACGCCTTGTCAGGGATTTGTCGTGTCCCTGGGATAGTCTGTCATAAAGAGCCTGGCAACCTGGGTGAGAGTGTGAGAAACATCATGCCCGGGCCTGCCGCGCTAAATCGCTCAACCCTTAACTGCATTGCCCGCGGTAAAAACAGAGCAGCCGGCTGTGCCAAAATGTAATTTACTTTTATTCTGTTGTCAAGGCGGATACGTCAGTGTTTGTTTTGCTGTAACACAAACTGTGGTTGGGTTTCTTGTATTTCAGTGTTGAGTGTTGATGGATGGCAACAAATTTCTACTTTCTTTAATGGTTCAAGAATCAAACACGTCAATACATCACATCTGCAGAACTTGTTGTTTTCATGCGGAATTACTTGACCTCTATTTTGCCCCAAACAAAATTGGGCAATTATTCAGAGTATCAGCCGAGCCTTATTAAGTAAGTGCTGGAATAACAGTCTGCCAGGGCAGCGGTGAGTGGCAGTGGGGTAGAGGGACCTGTCCCCCAGACCTTGGACGTCAAACATTGATGGGGTTCTGGTGTCCTATTGCTGTCCCACTCTTCCATGAAGCTGAAAGAGCTTTTGTGTGGACAGACGTGTGGATGATTGGGACATGACTAAGCTGTCAAGCACTCAGATGCCGTGGGGCTCACTGTTGGAGGAGCGAGCAGCAGTCAGAGTTTCTTTGTGAGGAAGAAGGGAAAAAAATGGCAGGGAGAGGGAAAAAAAGAATGAGGGAGAAATGCAGGAAAGAAAGAAAGATTTATTGTATGTATTCCCAGGCCGTTGTCACGTTATGCTTGCACAAGGCCTCACCTGTCATTACGTAAATTGGAATCATGTGTTTTGTGTGTGTGTGTGTGTGCGTGTGTGTGTGTGTGTGTGTGTGTGTGTGTGTGTGTGTGTGTGTGTGTAGGTGTGTGGGTGTGTGTTTTTGTGTGTGTGTGTGCATGTTTGTGCACATTTCATTTCCCGTTATTGTATTCAATCAAAGTATCACTTAGGGAAAGCCAGTTGGGATGAGAGAGGAGTGTGGCGGTGTGTATTGCATCGACTCAAATGATATGCCTAAGTGAGATGGAGGCTCCCACAAAGTACCCAAAATGAGGCGAGTTTTGTTTACAGACAGGCAGACAGATAAGATTGTCCCCCTAACCGCATTCCAAGCCCCAGGTATTTGTGTGATGTTGAAATATTCCTACACAATAATTTGTGTGTCTGCGATTGGGAAGAGAGATTGGGAGAAGGGGTGGAGAGAGAAGAAACAAGAAAGCGGGAAGGCTCATCTCAGTTTGACGTCAGTGCACAGTAGAGAGATGGGATTCAGAATCTTCCCAGATCTGTACGCTGAGACTCCAGTGAAGGCCCCTTGCCAAACCACTCGCAGAGCATTTCCCTTAAGTGAGGGAACCAGGCTCACAGTGTCCAAATTTCAGCATCAAACTCTTTGCTATCTCTGCTGAGACACAGAGAATGCAAGATTGGGTGTTACCTTCTCAAATAATGACAGCAATTACCGCCAGTCCATTCAGCTTGGGAGGCAATGAAAACACACACACACACCGTTTCCAATAAGGCCCCGAAGGATTGCCGTCATCTCCTGACATGACTTATGGGTGGGTGGGTCAATCCATTTCTGCTGGCGTGGGGCTGAACTGGGGCTTACCATTGTGAAATTCTCCAGAGTAGCGCAGTTTCTGTTATTTTGGTTTTTTTATCACCCCGTTTCCAGCTTTTCTCCTTTCTCATCGTCTGTCACATCTGTGGTGGGAAAACGGTTGCGTGGCGCAATCAGGAAGTATTGAAGTACAGTATGTGTGTGCAAGTTGAAAGGGAGGGGAGATACCTCCTGCCTCTAATGACCTAATCTGACATAAGTCCAGCAAGGATGGGCTGGGTGACCCTGTCCACGTGGTGTCTCTGGAGGCCGCTGAAGTATCTGAGAGCATGTGGCCATCCCTCTCAAGACGTCGTTCCGACTCTCTTCCTGTTGCTAATGATTGAATACATGCAGATGTACATTCACCCCCCCCCCCCCCCCCCCCCCCACCACCACCACCACCACCACCCTCCACCCCTGCCGTCTCTTTACCTTGGCTGGTTTCCAGACGTTCTCCGCTCCTCTCCGCCTCACTGTTTGCTCAGTACATGTAGACTCTGCTGGTAAGGCTCGGACGCTTTAATAAAGAAGACGGGGGATTAAGAGACAAAATGGAACAGAACATTCTGCATTGCCACCCCCTCCCCCCCCCTCATCCCCTCCTCTCTCTGCCTCCCTTAGACCCCATGCACCTTAACATTCCCTCCATCTTAGTTCATGCACCTTAACATTCCCTCCATCTTAGTTCATGCACCTTAACATTCCCTCCATCTTAGTTCGTGAAAACATGGTGCAGATATCGCCAAGATCTCTGATATCTGATCTCTCACTCTGTCTCTCAACCACATCCACCCCACCCAACCCACCACTATACACAAGCACACAAAAACACACGCACACACGCACACACACACACACACACACACACACACGCACACACACTCACACACACACAGACACACACACACACACACACACACACACACACACACACTCACACACACACACAGAGACCAACTGACAAAAGGCAATGGTTACAACAATCTGCGTTGTCTGCCTGACTGTTCTTTGACAGGAGAGGAGAACAGACATACATCTTATTTCCCTCATCCAGCATTTGCACACACACACGCACACACACACACACACACACGCACACACACACACACACACACACACACACACACACACACACACACACACACACACACACACACACACACAGACACATACAGTACATGCTGAATTGAGGTAGCCTTGCGGAAGGTCGGCGGTGGGGGTTATGAGGAGAAGGCCACGTTCCGTCCCAGGCCAAGTGTCTGACGTCAGTAGCCCGGGAGGAGATAAGCTCAGCAAGGACGCAACCCTGACTCCGACCACCTACCACCTACCTGAGGCCTGCAGGCCCAGATGCTCTACTCCAGCCCTGTCTGTCTGTCTGTCTAGAGGTCCACAGTCTGTTCTCCCATCTGTTGGCTGTGCTTTCTCTCTGCTTTTGCCAGACCACAGAGTTGTTGACTGTTGTTATTCTGCTCTTGTTACTTGAACTTTATTTTCCACTTCCGTCTAGTACAATATAACCTGATAGGTTTTAATAAACATTTTATTTATTAGCACTTATGAAAATAGTAACATACATATATTTACTTTATATTTATTTTGTGTATTTGTATTTTTATTGACTGCTTATGTGCAGTTTATTAGTTTTCACTTTTTTTTCTTATCTGTGCGACTGTCTGTCTCTCTCTCCCTCCGTGTCCTTCAGCTGAGGGTTAGGGTTACTGAGCCTGTCGCCCACTCTCTCTGGATGAGTTTGTGTATTTGTGAGGAAGGGGGCATCCAGGGGCCCAGACTCACTGGGGTTTCATGTGTCCAAGCAGGCGTTGACCTTCAGCGACAGATGGAGCAGATCCCCCCCTCTAAGACATAAACAATCCCAGCAACCCTGATCGTGACGCCCCCCTACCAGCTTCACAAGCACAATGCTCCAAAGTCTCGGCACATGGAGGCGGCTATAGGGTTACATCTCCACCGCATCAACAGCTTGCTCTGTAATCTTCCCCGCACACGCACTGACAAGGAGACAAACTGTCGGCAGAACTTGAGGTGAGGGGGAAAAGAAATGCTGTGGGTGTCACGGCAACCGATTTCCGAAGTCACGACAACCGATTCCCAAAGTCACGGTAACTAATACGAAGTGCTGGCAGCTAATCATCGTCTTTATTTGCCAGTGCTGAGTGACGGTGCGTTATTCATGCATTGCATACATTATCTGCGACCACTTAGCCAAATATTTACTCGGCCGATTCAGCCTAGCACGCCACGGAGTGGCCCCCGGAGCGGGGACTCCTACCTCTCTCAAGGTCCTGCCTTTTAAAGTTAATTTAATGCATGACTTGCGGCAGCCCCCGATACTTCATTTAAACCGTGACTCACATATTTTCTGCTGCGGATCATGTGTTTGCTTATGTTAGGGAAATATATGGAGGCCTCGCAGCTTCATCAGATAGGGAAGGGGTCTCAGCGAGTCGTGCAGCGAGGAGGCCGTGAGTTAGTGCTTGGCCTGTCCTTCACGTTGCATGACACACTGCAGGGTCGAAAAAGGGAATTAACATATTTCATTGTTATTCTCTTTCATTGCGTTCACACATTTCACTTATGCGCATCTGCGGAGGGGGCGTATGTCACTGTGCTCTTTCAACTTTTGCTCTTACGTGTGTATGTTTATGTGTGTGTGTGTGTGTGTGTGTGTGTGTGTGTGTGTGAGTGTTCTATGGCTTGTTGTCCAGAGGGGAGGAGGGCACAGCTGCGCCGCTTCATCTCCGTCCCAGACAAGTTCCTCTCATTTGGTTCTTGAACAAACCTGGCTAAGTTCAGGGTACAGGAGGACAGCAGTGTCGAAGACGAGGGAGGGAGGTGGGGGACATGAAGAGGAAGCACTGTCCTGGCCCACAGAACAGTCCGCTTGTTTTGGTGTTTAGCGAAGGGCTGACAGCGGCACAAGCTGGGGTCTGTGGTCAGTGCTGGGTCGGCTCAAGCGCTCTCTGTTGACGAGCGGGGCTCAGGGGGAATGTGTTTTTTTCTTTCTTCATTCCTCTTCTTTTTTCCCCCAGACCTTGCGATGTACTCTGTCCGCAGAGTCAGTTTACAGACCAAACCCATGACCCTCTCCCCTCCTTTTCCCTTCAAGAGCAGAATTCCAACCGCAACCTCAAACACAACGTCCACTCAGTTCCTAGTCACCTTGGTGCAGAGTATCAGCTTGCCTGATCTCACCACAACGTTGTACATGTAATAGAACTGTTTAGAATTTATGTTGCTTTCAAAAAGGAACTGAGGAATTGTTTTGCATTGCTGTGACATTTCTGATAGTGAGTAACAGCAAGGATACTCTAACTTTGAGAAGAGCAGTGTAGAATTCCACTGCAAGGCAGTATAGAATTCCTATCTTCTTATTCCTCCACATGTTTTGGATCAAGGTCGACTATATCATTTTTGCCCATGGCTTCTGAAGTCGCTGGGTCTGCAGACACAACCCACAATGCTCAGCCCCCCTCTCTGTTTTGTTGGTAAAACAGGATGTTATAAAATGGCAGCTCCTTTGTTATTCGTTCATATTCCTGAGGTAATTACCCAACACAGGGACATGCCTCTCATTGCTGTGACATCAGGGACATGTTTATTGCAGAGAGGACAGGAAACAGGAAGTCAAACAGGACATTCAGGGCCTTGGCAACATCAACTAGGCATTTTTTGGAGGGGATAGGCCCTGATCTTGTGGATGCTCTGCATTACTGCTTTAAAGAGTTTGTCGGAAAACAAGTGTTATTTAAGGATATGATGAAGACAATGGAGTTATCCCATATTAGGTGTCAGATCACATTGCCATTGAATTTGCACTGAAGAACAAACAAACAGATATGGTCACATGCTCACTCGCATAAGAAGTTCAGAAGTTCACCATTGCAAGTGCATGATCGCATTTGCTCTCTTACACACACACACACACACACACACACACACACACAATCACAGGCACAAAATCACACCTGCCTCTCCAGCCACCCACATGTGCGCACACACACACACACACACACACACACACACACACACACACAGTATACTGTATTATACTGTAGTCACACCTCTTCAGTGCAAGCAGCTGCAGGGTATCAGGCCTGCTCCACATCCGCACTAAACTAACATCCCCGTGTGAAACCCCAGAGAGCAGTGGCAGACCTCTGCAGGACCCCCCTCTAACCCCCCCCCCCCACACTCCCCACTCCATGCCTCCCTGCCCCAGTCCCACTCTCTCCAGCCCTGCCTTCCTGCTGCATTGGGCTGAGTGGGCACTGTGTTAAAGAGAGAGCAAAGGGAGAGAGTGAGTGAGAAGAGGAAGAAAGAGAGACAGAGAGAGAGAGAGAGAGAGAGTGAGAAGAGGAAGAAAGAGAGAGAGAGTGAGAAGAGGAAGAAAGAGAGAGAGAGAGAGAGGAAGAAAGAGAGAGAGAGAGTGAGAAGAGGAAGAAAGAGAGAGAGAGAGTGAGAAGAGGAAGAAAGAGAGAGAGAGAGAGAGAGTGAGAAGAGGAAGAAAGAGCGAGAGAGAAAAATAAACAGAGAGAAAGAGAGAGTGAGAGAGCGAGAGAAAGAGAGATAAATGCACAGCTGCACATACATACAAACACACACATAGACGCCCACACACAAACACACACACACACACACACACACACACACACACACACCTCCTGCTCCCCATGGCTGCTGGCCGCTAGCCAATCTCCATGGCTAAATTGGGTAATTAAGTGAAAGGCAACACCTTTGGCCCTGACGGCACACATGGGCCCGGCCGGTGTGCAGCTCCCTTGGCTGCGACGCCGTGGTCACTCACGCTGATGAATCAGAGACCAGCCGGCACTGTGCGCTGGAAACGAGGCACCGGTGTGGACATTTTCTACATGAGCGGACAGTGACAGGGTGGCAGATTATGTGGCTAATTGACTCAAAGTGTGGCAGAGTGTGTGCATGTGTCTGTGATGGGAGGGGTGAAGAGATAGAGGAAAGAGGAATAAGAGAGAGAGAGAGAGAGAGAGAGAGAGAGAGAGAGAGAGAGAGAGAGAGAGAGAGAGAGAGAGAGATATTAAAGAAACAACATAATCAGATTTAAGGGTTGTTTTTTTACGCTTGTGAAACATTCTTGTGACATCTTTATTTATTGATGAATAGATACAGCAGTGGGAGACTTCAAGGGCAGAAGATGGCCATCTCTTCTTTTTAAAGTGAATCAGTGAGAAGGGAGGTGAAGTATGAGGAGCCAAGGGAGAGAGAAAGAAAGACAGAGAGCTGTCTACACACTGGGGGAAAGTTCTGAGGCCTCCAGACCCCTTTTGGTCGTGGCTTCAGACAGTGTCCATCTGAGGGCCCTTTAAAGCTCAACCTCAAAGAGAAGGCCTTTCTTCACACACACACACTACACACACACACACACACACACACACACACACACACACCCTGACCTGTTCTGTTCCTTCCATTAAGTACTGCCTCCACACTTTGTGCGGCAGCCTGACTGTGGGAGTGTACCCCCTCTCTCCCTCTCCCTCGCTCGCTCACTCGCTGTCCGGAGCCCACGTCCTGTCCTGCTGTTCCTGACACGGCGGCTCGTTTGCACGCGCTAATCCTTTTGTTCCAGGTTAATGCTCTCGCTCCCACTTCTTTATGAACTGAACAGCGGTGACCTCATCTGTGAACGGAGTGAAAGGGAGACCAGGATCAAAGTGCCAGACCCTTTACACCCCACCAGCCCCACCGGCCCAAAGCTCCCCACTCACCATCTCTGCCGCCCCCGTTTTGGGGTTAGACGGTAGAAGAGATGGGAGAAGCCAGAGCCAGAACAGAGAAACAAAGCAGCCATTCACCCTCAATAGGGCCTTGATAAGGGCTTTCAGGCATAAGAGAGAAAGAGCGGGAGAGAGAGAGAGAGAGAGAGAGAGAGAGAGAGAAGCCGCAGGGCATAAGCAGAGTTACTGCCGACAGATAAGGGTAGTGTTACTGTAGTGGCACATTGGCACAAGATTAGGGGCACCTCTCACAAAGAGGTGTGAGGGAGTGGGACAGACAGACTTAGGGACGGGGAAAGAGTGAGGGATAAGGTGAGCACGACGAAAAAAGAGTAGAAGGGTAGTGACAGAGAAAGAAAGAGATAGATTGAGAGAGAGAGAGAGAGCTGTAATAACAAACGGCCCTTTAGACTCAGATTACATATAAAGGCCCATATGCTTCAGTGGCTGAGTGGTTCACAGCCCCCTCAACCCCAGCCTCTCCCTGACTCTTGACTAAAGGTGTTAGTGTTGCGGTTTTTTATACACCTCCCTAAAGTGATGACCTCACCTCTGGAATCCTTCTCAGTCCACCGAGTCTGCACTTTTACACTTTTCCCACCTGTCTTTCCTTGCCTCCACATCGACCCTTGCACTACGCTGGTACGTTGTGGGAAATCTATCCCCCCCCCCATCTTGACTGAAGGGTTCCCATGGCGCTGTCCGCCAGTGTCACAAAAATAAACGCGGGATATTTTTTTTTTCTTGCGAAAACATGTCACTTTGTTGTGTTCTCTCCCTCGCGCTCTTAGCAACGGCAAGCCGTGGGGAACAAACTTGAGCAGGCCGACGGGACGGCGCTTATCCCCGGGCTCTTGCCGCACGATTGCATGATACGGCCGAAAATAAACAAACTGGGAGCGAGCCGGGGCCCAGCAATCTCTCCTCTCACACCGGCCATCTCTGTCTAATCAATTTAGCCGCAGCCTAACATCAAAGGGCCAGAGGCTGGCACAGACCCAGCGTGAGCCTGAGCAGATGATTGTTTTATCAGGTGGAATTCTTAGATAGCTGCGCCCAGGAAATATGGATCCCTTCCCCTCCTCAGAACACACACATACACAAGCCAGATACACACACACACACACACACACACACAAAAGCACACACATACTGTACACACACACACACAAACACACACACACACACACACATAGACAAGCACACAGATACACACACACACACACACACACACACATAGTTGCATACAGACAAACTGTAACTCCATGGATTCTGTAAATGAAGTGAATAACACTCACACATTGACACTGACTTATGCACGTTAAACTCATGCCAGCAGTAACACATGTGAATTAACACCACGCAAAAACAGAGATGCACACGGTCATACTGCATGACTTATACTCTTTCAGGCAAGAACACACAAACATGCACTGATAAAGTTGCTGTTTATCTCGATGCACACACACACACACACACACACACACACACACACACACACACACACACACACACACACACACACACACACACACATACACTTACACTTACATCTATCTGTATTACCTGTGTGCTTGATGTATTATAGGGGAACTCATTACTCTGCAGGTAACGGATGGGATGACTTTGTTCGGTAAACCTCAGCCATCTGCCGCTCATTATCTTGAAAGAAGGATAGAGAGGGGGGGGGGGGTGAGAGAGAGAGAGAGTTCATAATTCTCACCCTACATGTAAAACACAAACAGCAGAGTACATGTTGTGGTGCCTGATCTGGCCCTTGTAAGTCTTAAGCACAAAACAGGGAGGCACTGTGATGAAGCGCTCATGTAGGTATGTGAGCATGAGCAACACTGAAAAAAGTCAACTTTCTGTAAACAGGTAGTCAGTGGTGCCAGCTTTGCTGATAAGCAAACAGCTAGTGCTGCCTCAGCTTACTTGGAAAAAGAAATCAGACTGTTTTATCAGCACAATCTCTGCATTCACTAATGAGGTGATGGCACACACACAGAGACACACACACACACACATACTCCAAAAGCGATGCTGTCAAGCACTCTGTCTCCACTCACTGTTATCTTGGTCAACGATCTGTGATTATCATCGGTGTGTGTGCGTGTGTGTGTGTGTGTGTGTGTGTGTGTGTGTGTGTGTGTGTGTGTGTAATGTGCTGTGTATTGGCTTTAACTTCACCTGGCGCTCCACACACTCCACTCTGGATCCTTATCCATGTTCAGGGGGCTCTATCACGCCCCATCTCCCCCTGCCCCCCCCCTCCCCCTGGGCCAGACTGATAACCGTCTCTGGGCCTGGGGGGGGGGGGGAGACTCCAGGTAGAGAGGGCCTCATCACTGCAGATCAGTCAGGCACGGCGATAAGAGCAGACAACAAGCTCTCCTGCACTTCTCTGGCCCTCTCATTTACCTCTGTTTCATCTCTCCATCTTCCCTGCTCCCTCCTTCCTTCTCTCCCTCTCTCTCTTCTTCTCTTGTTCTCTCACTCTCTCGCTCTCCCTCCCGATCCTTGATCCCCCCCCATTCTCCTGCTGCAGTGATCCAGAAAGAACCAAGATAGAGAGGAATACACACTCACACGGAACACACACGCACAAGAAGGACACACACACTTCCAAGACACACACAATGATGTGCACAGAAATGAGCGCACACACACTGTACACTGATACACGATTTCTACACACAGATAAGGAGTTTTCAGCAACAACAATGTTTGGTTTGTTCTTCAAAAACACACTGCCAGATACACAGTGAAGCACAAACTCACACACACACACACACACACACACACACTTAATGTGATTTAATCTGTGCATTCTTGGAAAACTTCTCTGTCCCTATCTGACCAGAGCAAAACTTTCTGGGCATGATACCACCCCCTCTTCCCCTCCCTCACCCCTCCCTTCCTCGACTCTTGGCCCTGAATCAAAAAGCCTCCAGCTGAACTTTTCCCTTTTCTTCCTCAAAAACACACCGTCAGTCCCATTAACGCACCAGGCCACTTCGCCTTTCAGTGCCACTTTAATTTCACCCCAGTCCCGCGCATTAACTCATGTTCAAATTGCATTAAGGAGACATTCTGTCAAACCACTCCGACTCGCTATATTTCCCTTTGTGTGTGTTAAAAAAAAAAAGGAAAGCGAAAGGTTGAGGCTGCCAACTATTTCCTTCTAGGGCCCACTTCAGAGAGCCTTTGAAGAGGCTGAGGTTTACAGTACCTTTCAGCTTTCGGCCTTCCTCTCCTCTCCCCCTCACCAAACTTCACAGCCTTTGCACAGCCCTTCCATTGCTACCAGCATGCCAGGACCTATTCCATTACTCAATATAAAATATTGTGTGCCTTTCCTTCTCAACCTCCTTTAAAAATGAACTGGTTGACTTGTATTATTTGCGAGGTGTGTGTGTGTGTGTTTTTGTGTGTGTGTGTGTGTGTGTGTTTGTGTGTGTGTGTGTGTGTGTGTGTGTGTGTGTGTGTGTTCATGTGTATTTTAGTGATTAGCATTTCTCCCGGCCTAATTGGAGGATATTTTGAGTGTTCCTGTGAGTCACCGTGGGGGCCTGTCGGAGGAAACAGCCGCGCTTCTGTACGGGTGCACCCCTACCTGAGGCACGGGTGTCGGCCTCAAACGTCTGACAGACAGACAGACGGGCTTATTTATCGTCCGTCTTCGCCTCTCTCTCTCCCTTTCTCTCTCACGGAACAGCCATGAATCATTCTTCTTATTGCACATTGCACTTTGTCCTCTGGCCCTGTTGGCACCACTGATGCCTTGGTGGTGGGGGAAGAAGGGGCATGTGTGCGTGACAGGCTTGGTTGGGCAGTAAACACTGAGCTTGGCACTTCTTTGGCGCTGCTGGCACGTCTCTGCCACTGCCGCTGCTACTGACGGGTGGAGAGGTGAATGGTGTGATGTATGGGTGTATGTGCGCACAGGTGAGCTGGAGGTTGCCGATCTCTTATTTGCTTTTGGTAGAATAGTTGTGCCAATAATGATTGCGGTAGAATTGCGCTGGCTTGCATAATTTTGAGGAATTTGTGCAAAGTTAGTTCTGTTTGGCATTGGTTTTTGTTTTGGAGAGTTATGGTCTGGATTGTTGACATTAGGCATTCATTTGACGGTTCCTGATGAGATTTTGCTTAAGTATTGATTTTTAGGCTGCTGGCTTAAGCTTGATCATGCTGATTGCGCCTGATTAATGTTGGTTTGTCTGGTTTTGAATTGTTGATTTTCAAAAGTTTATTTGATTTGGCCGATTGCGATCGCTGTTGTTTTGGATCGGCTTGTTGACATCCTCAGTAGAGCATGTCCCACTCTGCCACACCCACTGCTCGCCTCCGAGCTGCATGTGCCAGAGACCTCCCATCTGGGTGTATGTCTGTCTGTCTGTCTATGGGTCTGTCTCGGCTTGGGCCTCTGCCTCCGTTTTGACGTCTGCAGCTGTCCCCCATGGCAGTTGTCTCTGTCCTGCTGCAACTTGATTGTTGATTGGGCCAGAGCCCCTCCACACACACACACACACACACACACACTCTCTCTCTCTCCACCTGTTAATGCCTTTTCCACTTCCATCACTACAGCACACAACAACACACACAACACACAACAGCACCCCCGAAAAAAACACACACCTCCATATCCCTTGGTCCCCAGCGCTCCCAGGACCAGACTATCAGTCAGTGGTCTGTTGTTATTCAGCACATGACCCTGCACTCCTCCTACTCATAACCTCTCTTCCTGTCTGGGCTCCTGTGCAAAGCTGCGCTGGCGTTGGGAATGCCATGCGGCACCCGGTCTGTCGTCTACCCTAGTTACACCCCTTAGGGGTCGGATCTGCTTATCCCTGTCTAGCCCTCCCTGGGGGCCGAGACTTTCACATTTACCACGAGCGTCTCTGGCATCTAGTTAAGCTAAACCCTGTCCCCATTCTGTGTCATGCACCATCTTAAACATGTTTTCATGGGGGAATTAGTTGTCAAGAAAATCAATTCCACAGGAAACATGCTTGAAAAAAATCAGAGGTGACAAAATCTGAGGTGTGTAAGTTGTAGTTAGTGTTCTGTGTCTCTACATCTGACCTTGTGGTTCACATTTGCTCCTTGTCATACAGTTCTCCCTAAAATACCCCTGCAAAACGCCTCTATCTGCCTCTATTCTAGAGTTTGGAGGACAACAGCTGTTTTCTTTTTATCGTGGTGTCTGGTCTCAGTCTGTGTGTGTGTATGTGTGTGTGTGTGTGTTTGTGTGTGTTTAGAAGTGTTGTAACCAGACAGCTTCCTACTATGAAGTCATCAGGCTCAGAAAGTATGTCAGCACTTGGTGTGGAATCCGGTAATCGAACTGACATTTTTCCAGTTTTCCACTGGAGTTGTCCATCCTCAGTGTGAAGCCAGTGGTGTTGTTCTGTCTGGGTAATAAAAGCATTGTGATCTCCCCATGGTGGCACGTAATGTACTGTCTCAGACCAGCAGATTGGCTGAATGGGTCCCATGTGATCTGTCCATCTCTCAGCACCCACGTTCTGTCAGGGGAGCAAACCTTTTTCCCTATTTATCTCTTCTCTCTCTCTTACCCCACCACCCCCATATCTGTCTCTCTCATTCACGCTATTGCTCTCATTTGTTCTATCTCTCTCTCTCTCTCTCCTTCTCTGTCTTTCCTCTTTTTCCATGCCTTTTTCTCCTCCGTTTCATTTCTCTCGCTCTCTCTCTTGCTCTTTCCGCACTGGGAGTTCACGGCACTGTGTTGGCCAGACTAATTTGCTCTTCCCTGCAGCAGCAGCCCCCTTGGCTTGCTGCGAGCCTGTTTATGCCTTTACGGAATGACTCCATTTGGAATACTTTCTGTCTGATGCTGAAATTCCACAACTTTTACAACCAGGAGAGTTTGGATCTCACCCCCCCCCCCCCAACCCCTTCAAAAAAAGAAAACAAAAAAAATCCCTCTTATCCTTTTGTCTTTCTTTAACTTTATTTATGACTGTTTAGTTGTCTGTAGGGTGAGTGCTGTGATGCTAAGTAAATATGAATAGGTAGAGCTCTTGGACAGGGCGGCTGAGGACCCAGAAGAGGCTTGTCTATGCACAGCTAGAGGGGGGAGGCTTAGGCAGATTAGTTAGTCATCTCAAAATTTTCCACTCAGTACAAATATGAAGAAAGACAGATGGAGACAGACAGAAAGTGTGTGTGTGTGTGTGTGTGTGTGTGTGTGTGTGTGTGTGTGTGTGTGTGTGTGTGTGTGTGTAGAAAGAGAGAGAGAGGGAGAGAAGGGAAGGGAAAGCTAGACTAGAAGATAGAAGCAGAAGATAGCAGGGGAGTGAGAAAATGGACAAGTATGATGATATGCTGTTGGGCCTTGCTGTAATGCCCCTGTTTGTGTATGGGAGCTGGAGAGTGTTTTTGTGAGTATGTGTGAGTGTCTGACTCATCTGCATCTGTGTGTGTGTGTGTGTGTGTGTGTGTATGTGTGTGTGAAAGTGAGTTTGTTTGTGCGCGAGTGTGCTGTAGCATCTGCCAACTTTTCTGTGAGATAAGCGCCCTGTAATTTCTTCCATTCTCCAGCCTCTAAAGGCCTCTCATTATAAGTATTGGAGCGCTTTTATGAGTCTCTTTACTAACACTCTCATTTGCAGTCGCCCACCCCTCTTCCATAACCACACACACGCGCACGCACGCACGCGCGTGTACATACACACACACATACACACACACACACACAAACACACACACACACACACACACTTTTCACACTTTTTTCACTTAGCACTTGGCACTGACTTGTCTTTCTTTGTTCCTCTCACCTTTCTCTTTTTATCTTCTTTTCTTTCCTATCCTGACTGTTCCCCCTGTTCCCCCAAAAGCCTTCCCTCTCCCTCCTCTTTGTGTATTGGCCAGGACTCCCTACCTGGTCTCTACTCCAGGAGCAGCAGTCAGTCGCACCTCCTTGTGGGAGAGACTGTTGATTTACACACAGGGAGCTTTTTGAGAATGGACAATGGGAGATATTTCATAGGTAATCGTAGGGATGGGGTGGGGGGGGTGGGTGGTGTGTGTAGAGATATTATGGAGTGGCTTTGGGTAGCCGTGTGAGGGGAGTAGTGATGCTTACTTTAGACAGGGGGGGGCTATGAGTGGGGATCATAGGATAAAGAGAAATTAACTGTCTGTTTGTGTGTCCAAGAGAATTGTTTAATGTCTGGTCTGGTAGGCTTCTAACCCTGGCTTGTTCACACACAAACCCACACATGCATGCACACACACACACACACACACACACACACATATGCGGAACAAGAGCAAGCGCTAAGGCACTAGGGAACATAACGTCACAAGTGTGAAATCTGTTCGCGTTTTAAGTTCAAGTACTAGTAGTGCACGGAAAATACAGCAAAGATGTTTCCCCCTGTGTGTGTCCCCTGCATGTTCATAGTGAACGAAAATACCTCTGACACAGGGGAATGATCCAAGCCACAGTTGAGTCTAGAGCATGTGTGTGTGTCGGTTGCTCATGCATGCGGTGTGGACCACGGAGTTGGGACAGGCGGCCGTCTCCAGGAGATGCACATCTGGAGTCGGAGAAAGTAGTCCCTATTCCCAGCCACGAAAGATCTCATCTGTGCTGGCCACACAACTGCCAGTGACCGTCTGAAGGGGCCGTTCCGAGCGTTCATGGAGTAACAGCATTAAGAAACACGCAGAGACAACATTAGATCTAACACGGTGTCTCATCACGAAACAACACCATGTGTCTCTTTGATTTTTTTTTTTTTTTTTCATATACAGATTTTGCACGGAAATTGATACTGAAGACATGAAAGAGACCAGTAGAAAGGGATGCTTTGTCTTGCTGTGTTTTTCCTCACTGATGGACTTGCCTTGATGTTGATGGTGACAGATTGAGTTAGGGATGCTAGGAGCAAGCAGGTAATGCAATATGGATGCCTGTCCTAGTGGACCAAGAGGAGGGAGTTCACATGCGGCAGGGTGGCTAACGTGATTTGTTTGCAAATTGAGTTTGAAATGAACCGGAAAGTGACAAAAAAGGGGAGCGTTATAAGGTTACAAGATCAGTTACAATTCACCACTCACCCCCCTCTTCTGCCTCCCTCTGGCCTGATTTATTTTGAATGTCATCCCAGTAAATGAGCCGTTTTGGAGGTTGGATGTGTGCACATCCGGTCAACTCCTCAAACAGGCCGATCGTGGAGCAGCATATTTCTTTTCTCCGCTTAAAAAAGTCGAAAGAGCCATGAAGTCGTGGCTATTTGTCAGAGCGATGACGAAGACTCCTAAATCAAAATATGTCTGGCACAGGGGTTGGGTTTCACTTGAGATGGGAGGCCTTAAATCACCGGGCTAAATTTGGTCCTTGGGGCCAGGCAAGGGGCTTTGGCCCCCGGGCAATTAGAACCAACATCGGTCTCCGAGGTGCGACCCTGCCACCAACATGCTGCTGGGATCCATTTTATCTGACAGTCAGGAACAGCATAGAAGCTCCTATCCCACACAATAAGGTACCCCCCCCCCATACCCTTCAAGCATCCTCATATTGCTGGAAAGTTAGTTTGTTCTGGCATTTTCTAACAAAAGACCCTCTGTGTAAAAGTTCAAATACCACAGAGGCCACATACTATTAATGCTCCTCAAAGAAAAACACAGCCTGTGCGTTATGCTGCCAGATTATAAGGCAAATGAACGCATAAACAATCTCCCTCCCCTTCCCTAAAAAAAGAAAGAAAGAAAACAGAAAAGCTCCAGAAAACCACTGATAAAGACGAAAACAAGCCCAAGCTGGTGAAACAAGCCCTGCCATTACTCTAGGAAACGTCAACCTAACGCCCCCCCGAACTGTTGTGAAAAAGGGAAAAGTGTGAGAGGGGTCACAACCGCAGTTGTTTGGGGAGGTTGTGGGTCCACTGCTCGCCCGAAAGCGAAAGCTCTGGACTTCCTTGCGCTCTGAAAGTGTCTGCGGTCCTTGCGTAGGCTTCCTGTGCTTTGTAAAAGCTCTCTTTGTATTCTCCTCTCGTACCGTGGACCCAGTGCTGCTCTCTCTCTCTCTTCCTCTCCTCCATCCCCTTGAGAATACCCCTCTACACACACACACACACACACACACACACACACTCCCCATTCAAACACTGCCTCTTTCAAGATGTTCTGCTGAATAATTATTGTTTGGAGGAATATTGTCAGTACCAGAGGAAATCCTCAGTCATGATGATATACCCCACTGTTTTACTGGGACTGTCTTGTCCTATATTCCTCACTGCTCTTGCATATAAGTGCTTAATAATCCCACACAGAGTTGCAGTTGCTCAAGGAGAACCACATGTGCAGAAGCATGAGTCAGGTTTGACCTGCAATCTAAACAAAGCTCAATATTACGAGTGTCCTCATTTTCTGAATGAGTTCTACAGTCTTGGCTTAAAGGCCTATTTCTCACGCAAAACTCTAGTAGTTGGCTACAAGAAAAGGACCATAAGGACTCACTATTTAGTTTGCATAATTGACAACCAGAGGTTTACTTCCTGGGGAAGGATATGTTGCTAAGCCTGATTAAGTATGCTGACCATATTAATTATACCACTGCAACATGCAAATGTTCCATGTATTTGCTTAGACAGAGCCTGTAAACAGACAAGGGGTGATCAAGCCTCAAGCAAACCTGTTGTTTAATTAAGAAGGAAACTAAGCATGACCAGTTGCAAATTAGCATAAAAATCCCTCACAGCGGCAGTGGTGATTAAAGTAACATTTACAAAGCTTGCCTTCTGCCTAGTGCTTTGGTCAATTTTATGGATTTCAGTGTGCAGTTTCTGAATTCAGTTCTGTTGGCCTATCGCTACTCGTTACTATCCACTTAAACAACTAATACCTGTCACAATCAGTTAGTAGACTGAATTTCAGGCGGACAAAAATGCTGGCTGAGTAGACAATGGCTTGCCCTTGAGTCAGAGGGACCAATCTTCTATGTCAGAGTGCACTCATCCTAAGTGCTATGTTCATTTCTCTCCCGCGTGTCCAGGTGTCCCTCCACCTGAAGCCCATCCAGTCTGTCCGGGTCCACCAGAAGGCCCTGGTGTTTGTGCTGAACTCCCCCCAGCCCGTCACCTGGAGGCTGAAGACTGAAAACCTGGCCCCTGGAGTCAAACGCACCTTTCATGTGAGTCTACAATTTACTTCTATCCTCACACACACTTACTCTCGATGGAATCTGGGCACCCACCCACACACACACACACACACACACACACACACACACACACACACACACATTTTATATACTTTATTTGATTCCACTTTACAAGTCAAGTTACATTAGGAATCACATCTTCTGAATAATCCAGTAGATTAAAGCAGTTCAGCAATCTATCATGAGTTCAGGTTCAAGGGTATAGGAAACATAGTCTCTTCCAAATAAACATGCTTCCTATAATCCTATTACTGCGGATATGGAACAGTAGACACACACACACACACACACACACACACACACACACACACACACACACACTCACACACACAAACACACACTCAAACACACACATATACTAGGAGTGGGACAAAATATCAATACAGCAATATGTTGTATGACTAATTTTTGCCATAAATTAACGTTACACCAAATATTTATATTTGCACTAAAATATTACATTCATATTCTACTCATTACTTATCTACTCAATTACTATTCATATTCTAAATGGACTCATCCAGCAATTTACCTTACCAGAGTCACTACCTCAGGTATCCTCGTGATTGTACTTGAATGAGGGTAATCCTCCTCACTTTGTCAAATAGTTTTTATATTTTAGGAGGCACTAAGCTACTCTTGTGCACTTTGAACACTGTCTTAATTCAGTTGTGAGATGCAATGAATAAATACATATTTCATTTTGTTATTTCAGCTTTTTATTTATTTACACAGATAATGTTACCGTGATGTAATGTAGTCAAATCTCTTGCAATGAATTGAGTACTGCAGAATCGCTGAATTACTCTGTGAACCCCCCCCCCCTTTAAAAAAAACACACACACACACACACACACACACACACACACACACACACACACACACACACACACACACACACATTCTCTTTCCTCTTTCACATGCAGCATTCACTCTCTCTGGTACTTTCTCACGTTCCCTCTTTCTTTCTCATGTCTCAGCGGCATAAAGACAAATTGAGAAGTCAGCTGTACGAAAAACAGCCAAGCATTCAGCATGATTGTAAATCATCCTTTGTCTTTGTGTTCCAGTCTTTCTTTGGTTACATGTGCTTATATTGTACATACTGTTGGGTCTGACATGCTAATGTTAGTAAAGAGAGGCATTGTGTCTGGGCCATTGTATCTGTATAGACCATTGAGCTTGTGATGAGTGTGTATGCATGTTTTTGCCTATTTGGATGCTCATGTGTTGTCTCTTGTCTGTGAGAAGCTGTGTAAAGAGACTTGTGTGTTTGAATGTGTGTGTGTGTGTGTGTGTGTGTGTGTGTGTTTATGTGTGTGTTTGCATGTATATCAGTGTGTGTCTGTGTGTTTAGCGCGGGAGGCAGGTTAAACTCAGGCTTGAACACTGAGTGTAGTGTGTGTGTGTGTGTGTGTAGTGTGTGTGTGGATGCTCGACCACAGGTTGGAGGCGGATACACTGTGGTCCAGACTGGGCTTTTTAAACAGCTGCCATCAACACACACAACTGAGGTTTGGCAAGCAGCTCTGTCTGCTCCAGTACCTACAACTTTCCACATCCTCACACACACACACCACACACACACGCGCACACACACACACACACACACACACATACACACACACACACACACACACACACACACACACACACAGAGAGACACACAGAGACACACAGATAAGCAGATGCACACAAAATTGCAAACAAATTCACACAGACACACACACACACATTCATTGTGTCTCTTTTGCTTGTCTTTTCTCGCTCTCTTTCTATCTCTTGTTCCTTCTCTCTTCTTTCTCAATTGCTTTCTCACGCACAGTCCCAGAACACTGCATATAAAGTCCCACTTGTCAGCTGGAAATCATTGCAGCATTTAAGTTATTTACCCCAAATCCCAGCTCAATGTTCGAGCATCGCCGTGTGTGTTTGGAGGGGTATTTACGAATGAGCCCCATGGAACACACTGCACTCCAGTCCAGCCAGTGCTCAGTCCACAGTCAGCGCTAAGTCCAGCGTGCCATAGCAGAAGTATTTGACAGCCTCTGCAGAGACCTACTGACCCAGCTGTCAGGCGCACGTGACCCGGACTGTTGTCGTTACGCCAGGCCCGTCCGAGGTTGGTGTCGCCTTGGTAACGCCTCTGGCGCAGAATAACGGACAGCCCGGTGTTTACGCGGCAGATAAAGCCAAGGAGTGAGATCAGCGCTGTTGGCACGGTGTCCCCATGACAACGTCATTGTTTTCCAGTCAGGATTTTTGAAACACTGAGCGGAACATGCTCTGTCTATCTCTATTTCTCGCCCACACTCTCTCTTTCCATCTCGCCCCCCCCCCACACTCCTTCTCTCCGCTCTCTCCTACCAAGGTTCTCTTTCCTGTTTGTTTATTCGGAGTGTGCATCACCCCACTCTCACCATCCCAGAAGGGCACCAGCAGAGGGGGGTGCAGAGAAAGTGAGCTTCCCCCATCCCCAAGCCCCCTGGATGGGATAACTGGACATATTTAGCCAACAGAGCAGGAGGCCTGAGGCTGGGAGGACTTAGGGAGAAAATGAAAATGGAGTGCACTCAGGTATCTGGGGCCTAAGCCCCTATAGGCCATGAGAAAATCATGCCGAAATGAGTTTGAGAGGCCCTCTCCTAAACTAGACACACTGGCGCTGTCTATCCCCCGATGCAGACACGCAGAGATAAACATGCACATGTTCACAGTCACACGAACTGACACACAAACACACACACACACACACACACACACACAGACACACACACACACACACACACACACACACACACAGACACACACACACACACACACACACACACACACACACACACACACACACACACACACACACACAGAGGTGGTAAAAGTACCAATACCTTGATGAAATATTACTCAAGTACAAGTTAAAATACCAATCTGAAAATGTACTCAAGTAAAAGTAAAAAGTAGTTCATTTAAAATGTAATTTAAGTAAACGTTACTTAGTTACTTTTTTTTGGGAGGGGGGGGGGGGGTACCAGAACAACCAGTTTTACCAGAGACTTTCTAATGAGGAGATACAGCACTCAAAAAATCCTCCATAGTAATGCATGGGCTTAGTTTGTAATGCCAATATGGCAGTTGTCTACACATATCACAACATACACATGTGACATGTGTACATTGAGCCAATCATGTGGTGTGTTGTAAAATACATTGAGCCAATCATGTGGTGTGCTGTGAAGACATCGTGCCAATCATCTGTTGTGATCTCGCTGCTGGAGCAAGATTGGTGTCGTGAAGCCTTACGCACACGCATTTCTGCCGAAATAGATGCACGATAAAGTGTTGCAATATGGCCGCCGAGTGGAGGTACTTGCCTGATAAGGATGTTGAGAAATAGAGATCTATGTGAAAAATCACCGGAGTTCTATTTTAAGTTTGAGCAGTAGTTGATTTTGAAAGTTAGTTGCACTCATCCTTGGGTCGCTTTGCAGTGAACAGTAATCCAGCACAACTGAAAAGCCCCTCACAGGCAGCTGAGGCAGGCAGGCCAATGTTGAGTTGCAGAGAGTTTTTTTTTTTATATTTGGAAACGAGCAGAAGGTTCAGCAGATTAAAGGGCGTCGAACTGGGGCGGAAAGTGGGAAGTATAGGGCAATGGAGGAGAGGGCCCTTGAAAAGTGGAATACAGGGGGCACAACATTTTCATCAGGCATTAGTAATAACTCAGGTAATCCACACATAAAAAATTCAAACAACTCCATAAGTAGAGTCGTGTAATGAAGTGGAATAGCACAGGGAAAAAAGTGTTGAAGACGCTAAGAAAAAGCACTAAGGCAAGGAAAGGGAAGGAACGAGCTGGAATCTGTAAGTAGTTAGAGAGTAGTTATCCTTTTTATCTGCGCAAATTAATATAAGCTTGGTAACATATTGATGGGCTATAAAAAGGTTTTTCATTACCAAGGTGTCACACAAGAAACATTTCATGATGGATAAAAGCAAAAAGCTCTCCCAAGACCTTTGCAACCTTATTGTTGCAAAACATATCAATGAAACTGGTTACAGATGCA
>NC_055968.1:18784550-18957050 GCF_018492685.1 Alosa sapidissima | reverse complement strand
ATGAAGCAACTTTTTCTTTTTAATAATTGAGGAAAGGGAAGCGACCGTCAAAGTGCCACAAAAACTGGGACTGTTGGAATTCGTTGCTCTTTCTGACTTTGCCAAGTGGCTGTTTTCTCCCAATGTTTTATTGCCACTGGGGTTTGCTGTTTGCGCTCTCTCTCTTTTTTCATCTTCTCGCTTTCTGATTGCTAATTGAAACCATATAGCAGCACAGTATTGGCTTTATGTTTTTCAACGGGGACGGGAGTGATCTGCAGAATCTCCTTGGTGGCACCGAGAGAGATGGTCTTGTTTTCAACACAGCATCCTTTTCTCTCCCAATCCGCTCAAGGCGTATGCATACTGTATACACACACTCCCACACATAAACACACACACACACACACACACACACACACACACATGCAGGCCAGTGCAAATAACTTGATGCGGTCATTTTGGACTAAATGGAACAAACTGCTTGAAAACATGTATTAATCAAACACAGTTTTTTGCCATTGTTTAGATGCATTTGACATGTTTGCCCTATTCACAGATCCGGTGCCACTCCCCCCATCTCTCTTTCTCTCTCTTTCTCTCTCTCTCTCTTTCCCTTTTTTGATCTGTTCATCATCTCACAGCAAAAAAGCCAACATGAGTTTGTGCTTTCCCAAGATTGAGGGAGTTGCTGAACGAGCAAGCCTAGATTTCAGCACGCAGATAATTGATATAAAACATTTGGCGTGGCGTCTTGAGTGCTCTCTCCCTCTCCCCCTCCTCCCACTCCCTCCCTCTCCCGCCCAGTAATTCCTGCACATATGGCAGTAATATGCAGACGTTGATAGGGGAGAGAGGCCAGGAAACCACAGTCAAATGTGCTTTTAAAAAGCCATGGAGCATGGAGGGTACTGGGAAGCGGCAGCCTGCTGGCGGTTAGTCGAACTGGGGGACTGCGGAGTGGTGGGCTGGGGTAATGGAGGTTTGGCGTGGAGGCCTGACTCCCCATCAGAAGCGACCAGCAGCCCAGTGGAGCTTCTCCTCTGTGCTGGGATTTCAGAGAAATTTGGTGTTGCTTGGGCGTAGTACAATTTTTCCCCTCCCTCGTCGCTGAGTTACTCCTCGACGGTTGCCAGCTGCCGAAGAGCGGCGGCCGGGTGTCGGAGAAGCCCCAGCCGGTGCTTTCTCAGCACAAATCCGAATCGTAAAGCCGTTGTTCAACGGCTGCACCGCATCTGTTGGGCTTCCCTCAGACAGCTCCGAGGCCTCTCCCCTGCCTCCCCCATTTCCCCTTCCGCCCTCCACGTGCGATTTCCCAGTGAATTTGCAAAAGTCAGCTCGCGAGGACCCGCAAAGTTTCCATGAGTCGCACCTCGCTGTTCCCCGGATCAGACGGAAGGCCCCATCGAGCGCGGTGGGTTCGGACATGAGCTCATCTCGCGGAGCGCACCCAGCACTAATCTTTCGTCTGGAGCTGTTTGTTTCCAGCGTGGAGATAAACAGGGGAGATTTATGGGTCCGGGTGGGAGAAGGGGAATGTACGGGAGAGCAATCATGTCTCTTTCACTTTCTCACTCTCGCTCTCACTCTTCCTCTCTCTCTCTCTCTCCCTGGAGTGTGAGCCAATGAGGACGCGTTACTGTACACACTAGCACTCATCAATCACACAATTTGGTTTATCTTTCACACACTGGTGCAGATAGAGTGTCATACTCCACATATGGATGAGTTTGTGCGTGCACACACACACACATGCACAGACACACATGCACAGACACATACACACAGTGGTGAGTTTCTAAGTCTTAAGTTTCCAAGGTTTGACCTTTGGCTCACTCTCAGTGTACGTTATGAAAGGAATTCATCTATGTGATACTGTGTAAAAGAATATGCATGTGTTACTGTAATGTTTAATCACTTTCAATTATTAAGAAAAGTCAGATACAGTCCCATTGCAGTAATGTATGACTTATTACAGGCCTACTCATTTAGGTTTTTCGCCCATCTATAACTATTTAAGGTTACATTTTTTATTTTTATTTTTTATTTATCCTTTATTTAATCAGGTGAGTCCCATTGAGATCTGGCATCTCTTTTTCAAGAGAGCCCTGGGTCCGCAAATAAAAAGAGCGCTAAGAACAATTTGCTGTTGATGCAGCCACATGGCACATGTGCTGTTGTTTGCTCTTCCAGTGAGGTAATCTGGTCTGATGATGCAATGCACCCCGCAGCAGTATCTGTGACCTTACCTCATAAATCACATTGAGGTGTACTTCATAAAAACTGGAATTGCGCACAGGGAAATAGCATACTTGATTAACACGCCGAGCTCGTGTCCAAAAGAGATTTGTTCCTTATTTTTACGAGTCGACAAGCAAGCTGAAGTCTGAAGCTCTTGCCATTATGGAGTTTCTGGGACCTGGCATTCGCCTCCCAGGGCCTTTCATGTCAGGCAGCGGCAGACGTTACTCACCTGGCACTCGTACGTACGTGAATGCGCATCTGTGGGGGTGCCCACACCCGGCATCGGGAAGCGGGCCCACAGCATGGAGAGCTGTGGCTTTGGCTCACAGCACTCCACTGTGGCCTCCCTAATGCTTTCATACTCCCATTTGGAATTCTTGTGGGTTCGGGACGCGCTCAGAGGGCCTGGAGCTAATTTTGTGTTTCTCAGAGCTCGCCTTTCTAATTCCCTGCGACTAATTACGGCCCCTATTCCCCTGCAATTAAATCGATAAACTCTGTCAACTCTTGGCACGGCTGCCAAAAGAAACCCTCCAATCCCACCCCCTCATACTTTCTTCTTCCTTTGGTTCTCTCTCTCTCTCTCTCTCTTTATTTTCTTCTTTCCTCCTTTCTTCCTTCCTCTCTCGATCGCCTCTAACATGCCAGGCCTTTCAGCCAGCTTGTGCAACACCGACAGTGAGGAACTCCATCTTCCCGTGGTCTGTTCTTCCTGCCGAGGTGGATGGTGGGTGCTAAAAATAAAACCACCCCATATGCGTTTGGATTCTTCAACAGCCTCTTTCTCTCTATTTTCTTCCTCTTTATCTCTCTTTCTCTCTCCTCTCTCTGTCTCTTACTCTCCTTCGTCCCCTGTATGTTTTATTATTTGTGGAGCGTGTGCCAGGACCGTTAAGAGAAGCATCCAGGGGTCAGGCAGATGTTCCTAGCTGCGCGGGGGCTCGGCGAGCGTGTCTTCGAGTGAAAAAGAGAGACGAGAAGAGAAAAAAGAATGAGGTGTTTCACGTCCCAGCCCTCATTTAGAACTTTTGGTTTCGCCCTGCCCGGTCCGAAAAACACATGGCCCTGCGCATACTGTACACACACACACACACACACACACACACACACAAGTCGTACAGCGGTTGGGCCCAAGCACAGACTTTCTGCCTGATGAAGCTGCCTCAGCTGCTCTATCAGCTTGGTGGTGTGATGTAATTGAGGCTGCCAGTGGGTGGCAGGCAACTGTATCGTATCTCCCCTCCCTCCCCCATGTGCCACCCACACGTGGTGATAGGACACCTTTGGGAGATGGTTGGCTGAGGTGAGGGGGGGGGGGGTCAGAAAAAGCAGCTCAGATGGAAATCTAATGAGGTAGGTTGTCTAGACCGTGTGCTTGGCCGCAGAGCAGGAGTTGTACGGCAGAGTGTTTTTTTTTCTTCTTTTTTTTCTTTCTTTCTTTCTTTCTTTCTTTCTGTCTTTCTTTTTCCCTGCGTAGCACATGTGAATGTTTATCGCTCTGAAATGGAGCATATGGGTCGAGCTCCATTAAGAGCCAAAGGGGGTGGTCTCTGCTGGAGGAGCGGATGGGCGGCTGAGCGGGCCAATGAGTACGCTCCCTAGCTCAGCCTGGCTGCCAAAAAACAAATCAGCACCTCATCAGAGGCCACCTCTCTCCCCATCCCCTCCCCTCCCCTCCCTCCCTCACACACACCTCTATCCCTCTCTTTCTGTTTTTCTTCCTTCTCTCTCTCTCTCTCTCTCTCTCTCTCTCTCTCTCTCTCCTCTGCTGTATGCATATCACAGCTGGCTTTGCACTCACTGTTTTCCTCATAGTCATATGTGTCTAATTTAATCACACTTTGGAGGTGAAATCTCTCCATTTCAATTCTGGCACTGGATTTCTTTAAGATGGACATTTACGTTCGACCCTATGACAGTTCCATTCCACATACACAAACACATACACACACAGAGATACACACATGCCCCCACACACACACACACACACACACACACACACACACACACACACACACACACACACACACACACACACACACACACACACACACACACACACACACACACACACACACACACACAGATATAAACACACAAAATGCTCTTGACTTGAGCTAAAAGAGCATGTGTGCTGAACTTGACCGGTTGTTTACACTGTGTACCAGGCAACCATAACAATGTCACATCTCTTTTGAGAAAGATGAATTTATTGTGTGGTTTAAGGACGGATGGTGTTGTTGTGTTTTGGGAAAACTGGCCTTGTCAGGCCCGAACCGTGGAGCTGATGCATCATAGCATCCAAATGGAGAGAGACAATCTCTTGCACATGGCATTTGTGTATGTGTGAGTGTGTTTTGGTTTACACACTCATTTATCCGGGTGCATGCCTCTTCAGTTTGCTCTGTGTCTGGCAAAGCACTCTCCAGTCCAGAAGTGGCCATTTTGAAAACAGTCTCCCCCACCCCACTCCCCTTCTGCTGACGCACAGTTGCCTGTTACATAAACACTGGAAACCAGACACCTTATTGTGTAAGGAGACCATGTGTGAGAGTACAGACAGCCCGTTTGGAGGGGCTCTGAAATAACGATCGTGATTGGAGTGTGAAGGATGCGTTTTGGCAACGCTGCAGGGTTTAATTTAGGAAAGTCTGTTAATGCTGTTCCCTTCTTCTACTCACTCTTCCTTGCTCCTCTCCCCATCTCACCTTGGGCACGTTTGCTTTTTATTGGTTTCAGTCCTTCTCTGCAGTTAAAGTGGGATGAGCACAGCGATAGTAGGTTCAGGTTTTACAGGCATATCTATATCAATAGAGAGATCATTGTTATGTCAAGTCCTCCTAAATGATGGTGAATCTGGTGAATCTCTTAAACCTAAAATCTTACTTTTGGGTTTTAAAAAATACATTTAATATAGTAGATTTTTTTTCCAGATTTATCCCCTGTACATTTTATGGGTCACTTACAGATATTTCACACCAAGATCATTTTTTAAACAATTTAGCGAGGCTACGAAGGAAGCGTAGATACTATACAGACTACTTTATAGAGTAGACATATTATATTGACAATAGACATTATTTCCACTCCTTTCTCTCATTTTGTTGAAGATGGATATAGCACTCAGTTGACTACTCCTGTTGTCAGTCATTGATACAAAACAGTCTTTGTCCACAGGCAGACACTAGTAGACCACTCAGTTGAACAGACTCCCTTTGGTGTAGACTGCTTGGTGTAACCTGTTGCTACTAGCAGAAATGAGTGTCAGTATGAGTGTTCGAGTGTTTGTGCAAGTGTGTGTGTGTGTGTGTGTGTGCGCGTGTGTGTGTGCATGTGCGTGTGTGTGTGTGTGTGTGTGTGTGTGTGTGTGTGTGTGTGTGTGTGTGTGTGTGAACTTGTGATTCACACACCTCTGTTTATTCTGTCTCCCCACAGGTATCGGAGGGCTCCGATGTGCAGTTTGAGGTGGGCAACTTCTCTCTCTTCTGCGAGGTGAAAAAGGAGAACCTTCCCCACGGCAACGACCACCTCTTGGCCTGGGCGCAGAGGAGGTACAGGGCCATCACCTCCTTCTCCGAGCTGAAGATCGCACATGACGTCTACATCAAAGTGGGCGAAGGTATGTGTGGTAGTGGACCACACTAACCTCTATAATACATACAGCATCGTTTCTTTCTCTCACTCGTGCTATCTCTCGTCTCTCTGTCTGTTAGTCTATGTCTCCGTCTCTTCAACAAAATAATTCACACTCACACCTTCACACACTCACACACACATACACAACATGCACAGGAGTGAACACATCCACTAGCCTCAAAGGCAGTATACCGCATTTCCTCCCGTATGCCTGAGGGAGACTTTTACACCTTTTCTCCAAACAGTGTATTTCACAGTGCATGATGGGCCTTCCCTGCCCTCCCTGGCTGAGCCTTAATCAAGGCAGTGCCCCTCTCACTAACTCACTCTCAATGGTAGCCATTGACAGCCAGCGCTGGTCCTGGACTCTGGGGTAATAAAGCAGTCCCAGAGCTGCCCCGGCCGCTAACTCTGATCTCCATGGACCCACAGCCATGGCTGCAGGGAAAAACACCTCCGCTAGCGTTCTCTTTTTTTTACTCTTTTTTCTCGCTTTTCTTTCTTTCTTTTTTTGTCTTACTTTCTTTCTTGCTTTCTCTCCTCATCTCTCCCTCTTTCTTCCTTTCTTACCCTGTACCCCTCGTCCCCTTTGACGACTTGCGTAGCGCTGGCCGAGCTGGCCACCTGAGAGATGGAAACACTCTGAAAGAAAGAAAGAAAGAGAGAGAGAGAGAGAGAGAGAGAGAGAGAGAGAGAGAGAGAGAGAGAGAGAGAGTGTGGGCTGGGCACAGCATTTGATTGCTAGCTTGTGTGAATGGGCCTCTGGCCTGACCTCTCTGCAGTCCAATGAGGTAAGAGTAAGGGGGATGCAATGGAAAAGTAAAGCCAGAGATCAACACGGGGACTCGCTCAAGAACGCAGGTGCCAGAAGTGATTTTTGAAAGAAAAGCCAAGTGAATGTAGGCTAATGAATGGAGAACTGATATAAAGCTTTCCTATAACAAAGAGAAAGTCAGACCATTTTGATCCCTGTGCCAGTTGTTGTTTCTGAAAATGCAGAAGTGACCAAGTGGTTTACTGGCATTTAATGTCAGGTAGGTGGGAGGGCCTGTTATTCCCACTCCCACTTTCATGCAGCCTAATTTGACTATTTCAAAAGTCTTTTTCAAGCTGTTAGACAGATCCTTCACAAAGCAGAGGACTTATGCCTATCTGGACTGCAGCCTACATTCTGAGACACAATGCTCATGATTACATCATCTGCATTGTAATTCACACTTAACTGAATTTCAACATACACCATGAGCCCCAGTGTGTTAGCATATGAGCCTTCCCTGGCCCCTCTGAGTGACTCACTGGTCCTGCAGCACTGCACGCCTGGAAAGGGCCTCAGGTTGCTGCTCTTCACAGCCAGGTTGGCTTGTTTTTTTTCCTTCTCTTTCTCTTTTTTCCCCCTGTAAACCGTGGAAGGTATTAATGGTTTTAGCAAATGCTGGCTGCTGTTAGATAAGCGCGAGTGGAAAGTAACTGTCAGGGGGACAAGCGGTGGAGGTGGTGGAGGAGGAGGGGTTGGGTCAGAGCTAAACCAGAGCCGGGGGCCTCCTGCGGCAACTCCAGTGGGCCGTGTAAGCGCCGACGCCGTTTGATGTGACCGATGGGGTCCACGGTGGGGTTTAAGGGTGGAAGGGTGGGGGTCTGTCCTCAGGGGGGGGGGCTTGGGCATTTTGGGGGGGGGGGGGCAAGTTTGATTTATCTGCCCCCGTGCCCCGCTGAAGGCTAACCCATGTTTCACTCGCTCTGACCAATGGTAGAGGGAGAGCTTGTCCGCCCTTCGTCATCAGTCACCAAACCCAGGAGCTGTGCTCCCCTCTCCCCCTTTTCTCTCTCCTCTCTGCCTGTTTCGTCCAGCCTGGGAAAAACATTGGAATGGGGCTGTGCTGAAAAGCATGAGATGTAATGAGTGCATTATTTCAGGTATGCTGCGGTGGGACGCTGCCAGAGGCCAGAGTGGAGAGCGTAGTGGCGCGTGCTCCTGCCGCCGCTTCCCGTTAAAGCGTTTGCCTGCTGTAGTTACAGAGGCTGTGGTTTTGGCACGGCCGTGCGTATGCCATGTTTATGTCCATCAGGCAGGCCACAGCTCTGCCTCTCCCTGCTGTTGCACCGTGCCTTCTGATGAGACTGGACAGAGTTACACCACACTGTGTTCTCTCTCTCTCTCTCTCTCTCTCTCTCTTTCTCTTTTTCTTGCACCCTATTTCTCTTTCTCTGTCTCTCTCCCTCTCCCTCGCCCTTCCATGTTTCAAAGCGCCAGGAAGGGTATAAAGAAAGGTGCCAGGCCTTTCAGCATGCCGTGTCCAAATCCATGTCCAAACCAAATAAGGAAGCATCTGTCTTCTGTTTTCTTCAGGCGAGGAGCAGAGAGGAGAGGAGGCTTTGCTTGAAGAACAAAGATTGGCCTGGTCTATTTGTTTAGGGTGGTGGTGGGGGGGGGGCAAAGATTTGATTTTTTCATAAATATTGGAGGAGCCGTTAATGTAAAAAAGAAAACACTCTGAGTCAGACAATGGTGGTGATTTGTTGTGTTTATGCATGTTGTGAAATTCTCTTCCAGGATTTCAAAAAGACTCCCTTGTCTATGTACTCCCCAGGGGGCCAACAGACTAGCTTGTGTTATATTTTTTGCATGTGAACCCCCCCCCCCCCCCACACACACACACACTATTCTGATCTCTGTCAAAACACACACAGGCATCCTCTCAACCCCAGACTGATTAATGTCAAACGGTTCCTCTCTCCAAACCCTCTTCAGATCCTGTCTTCTCGGACACGTGTAAGATTGACAACAAGTTCCTCTCCTTGAACTACCTGGCCAGCTACGTGGAACCCCAGCCCTCCAAAGGCTGTGTGTTAACAGGTCCAGACCATGAATATGAAGTCCACATCATTGAGCTGCAGGCCCCCAATTCCAGCAGGTAAAGGAGTCCTCCTGGACCAGTTACAACTGATTCTGCTGTTAGGTTTGATTTAATGCTGCCCGCCAGGCTACATTTTCTCTCGGACTTTGCATACCTCTGAGATGTGTTATACAAGCATTTTTGCTAGTCAGTGTGTTATCAGCTGCTAATAGTCATTATGAAAATTAATCTCTTTGTGCCTAGGGGAGCAATAAGTACAATCCTCTGTGGATAGTTTATAGTGTCTGAATGTTTTTTTTTTAATCATACGTCAACCTCAAGTGTTATAACATGTTACATAAATATAGTTTAAAATAATGTGACCCATTATGTGTCTTACGGTATTGAATTCAGGGTCTAATTATCACAACAGACATGTCTGAAAATTGTGTACACTGAGGAAATGTAGCCTTTTGGTCTATATATGTTGTACTGTAGATGTTATACATCCATCTGTTCATGCTAATAACAGCATGGTTTCTGCTTTCTAAACCCACAAGTGTGTGGTATGTGAATGCAAATTCCATTGCCTTCCTGAATTTTCACTGTATCTCTCTCTCTCTCTCTCTGTTACTATCTTCCCCTCTCCCCCACTACCTCAGTCCCAACCCTTCTGCAAAGTTTATTTTGGGTAATGGAGGACTTTAGGGGTTAGTGCTGACTGAATGACGTGTTTTGGAAAGCTCTGGTGTCTGTATCAGAGTTTTGCCAGGTAATTGCCTCACCTCCCTCACCCCCCCCCCCCCCCCCCCCCCCCCACTCCCACCCCCTTCAGCCTTGCACTTGATTACGGTGCGTTGCCTAACAGCAGCTGCTTGTGGGGAAGAGATGGGGAGAAGAGAGAGAAAGAGGAGAGAGAGAAGAGAGAGAAAAAGAGAAAGTCTGGGAGCGGGGCAGAGTCATGATGGATTTAGCCGTTGCGTGATGCGGTCTGCAGCGCACATGTCCTCCTTTTTCTCCGGGACGCGGTCCAGTTTTTTTAATCAGTTGGCCAGACACTAGAGGCATGTTAATACTGCAGGGGCCTGGCTTTTCCAAATTCTCATTGCACTTTCTGTCTATCTTCTCCCCATCTCTCTTTCACTCTCTCTTCTCCTCCTCTCTCTCACTCCTTCGCTCTATCTCACAGTGCGTTCCAGGTGGACGTTATAGTGGATCTTCGGCCCATGGAGGCGGACATTCCCTCGCTGCATCGAGACGTGGTGCTGCTCCTCAAATGTGAGAAGCCTGTCAACTGGGTGATCAAGGCTCACCGCGTCTACGGAAGGCTGGAGGTGGTGGTACGTAACCATGACACCAGCACCAACACCAAATGCACAGGCATATTCCCTATGCCCATCTGCCCTTTCCACCTGAAGATACAGTGCAAAGAGTGCACATGAGCAACACATGAGCTCATCAGCATAGAGCGGCATCAACACGTCTTTCTTGCGCTCAGACAAGTCGGAGTCACAGTCCCCTTCTTCACAGGTGCGGCCTAACTTTTATTGGCATGCATCCGACAACTGTCACGGGGCGCTGGAGCTGTCGAGCCAATAAATTTGTCCCTGCTGCATGGGTCCTGTCAGAGCGGGGTCCCTGACCTCCATGGTAACGACAGCAGGCTGCCTGGCAGTGCGGAGCCAGGAGGGATCAACTGTGAAATGGTTGCCTGACAGCTTGTACGGGTTGTCACCGGATCAAATGAAAGGCGAGCCTGGATCGCGGACGCCCTGTATTTCTTTATTGTGTACACTTGGCCCACAAACCCCAGTTGACATCTATCAGAGCATGAGTTATGGGGAAGGGCTTGCTTCTTGCTCTGTCTACCGTTGGGTTTCAGATGGCAGAGCTAAAGGGTTTGGATGTGATACGGGTGCACAGCCAGCACCTCTTGTCTGTCAGCGTCATAAAAACAGAGAGAATGTCATAAAAGAACAAGTGCACCTCTCTCACTGTGTAAGCCAAACTTAATATCTGTGGTATGTTAAATGCACCGTTGATAATACAATACATTTGTTTAAATCCATGTAATGGTGCTCATATTGTACTGGTTATCTACACAAGCTAAGTGCACTTGAGCAAATATTTCTCTCTTTGCTGTATGGACTAGACTGCTACAGTGTAGTCATACACACTTGTAATTTTTATCTTCCACAGTTATACCTGTCATATAGACATCGGTGTGTATACTTGTTTATCGATGTCTTGTTCCAGAATTTAGTTCTACTTCATAGCTGTCAGCTCTTGGCTTTACCTCAAGCCCCATGAGCTTGGCTCATAGCTGGTATAGCTGGGTCTTTCCCATAGCATGTGTTCACATTATAGATGATCATGAAGGAGGTCTGCATTAATCAGCACCCCCCTCCTGTCTGTCAGTAGCAAGGAGCCTAAGCTAGCTTGAAATTAGCTACTTAGCCTCTTGGCTCCTAGCTTAAGCTTTACCTC
This sequence comes from Alosa sapidissima, assembly GCF_018492685.1. Taxonomy (NCBI): domain Eukaryota; kingdom Metazoa; phylum Chordata; class Actinopteri; order Clupeiformes; family Clupeidae; genus Alosa; species Alosa sapidissima. The sequence continues at coordinate 18,945,870 of NC_055968.1, read as the reverse complement.
GTTGCCTTAGCTTGTAGCATTGGCATGAAGCAAAACCTCCAGTGGGTCTGCAGGTCTGAATGCTCTTGTGGTCTGGAGCCTCTGTTGACCTCAGTGGTGGTGGTGGTGGTGGTGGGTGGGGGGGGGGGGGGGGGGGGGGGTGAAGGAAAGGGGCCTCCTGGTTCCCACACTCTGTAATGGAGAGGGCCGAGGCAATGACAGTGCACTTCTTGCCAGGCAGCATAGCGTCTGTTTGCACAGCTGCCCCCCTCTGTTAGTGTATGGAATCAATCAGCAGTGCCATGAAGGGGCACAGTGCTGCAGAGAGAGAGAGCGGGAGAGGAGGCAGGAGCATATGACTCAGAGACTCCGAGGGCAGAGTTTTGCTACCAGTGTTTACCTGCCGGAGGTTATTATGGGCTATTTGGCCCAGGCACAAAAACCAAACAGCTATAGGATTGGAAAAAAGAAACGGCTGTACGATTCACAAACCACAGTCACCACAGTGCATACAGGAACATTCACTGCATTACCTGTAAAGCATGTGCCTTACGTGCCTGTGTGCGTGTAAGAGTGTGTGTGTGTGTGTGTGTGTGTGTGTGTGTGTGTCTGTCCCATCTGTGCATGAATCAAACCCTGTGTTGGGGAGTGCCAAGCAGGAGAATGCAAACTATGCGTGTGATATGATATCCTCAAAAAATAAAAGCCCTGCTACTGAGAGCAGCCTGGTCCCAGGCTCAGCCCTGTTCCCCAGGCTAGCCCTGGCCTGGGCTAGGACGGACTGGGCTAGCCCTGGCCTGGGCTAGGACGGACTGGGCTAGGACGGACTGGGCTAGGCTGGGCCAATCTAGGCTGAGTGCTGCTGGGCAGGGTGGGAGGGGTGGGGGTGTGTGGGAAATGACTGTGGGAAGGGATTAGCATGGTCTCCCAGCACCCACCACCAGCCACAGGGAACTAATGAGGAATCCAGTGGAAATCTGACACATCTCCAGCCGTGCCATTGAAGACGCTATATCAAGCAGGCTCACTCATGAAATACTTTAAATGGAAGAGGCAGACAGTTTGTAAAGACAAATAGAAAGAAAGAAGAAAATAAATAAAAAAGAGAGAATGAAAGAACAGTATACTGATTTTGATTAGGGGATTCCAGTACACATGACTCATCTGCATCTTAACCTCTTGTAGAGATGTTCAGGAGAAGTAGGACATGTAATAAGTTTTTGACATGTAATAAAAAACCGTTGGCATTATGTGATTAGGTTGCTTATACTGTCACTGGGGTGTGGGATATTAAGAAATGCTATCATATTGATAGAAACTTGGACATGGCAGTTAAAGCAGGAGAAAGTCCAGGAAAGTCCCGTATGAAGTCATCCATATCCTTTTATGTAAACCTGTGCGAAGTGTTTACCGAGAGCGATTGCAGAAATAAGCATTTCAGCGTGATTTGTTCACTCGACTGAAACTTTTATTGTTCATATCCACCAGCCATGCACTGTCTGCCATCTGCAAGTGATTTTATTTGATGGATGTAGAGGTTTGGAGCCAGTTATGTCTCAGCCTTGTTCATCATTTCTGAGGCTAAAGAAACATACACATGGCAGACACAGGCAAATCCACACTGTCAGAAGAAATACAAATTAAACTGACATTTTTGCCTTCCATTGAGTTAATTTACACTCTGTCCAGATCAAGTTTGATCTCTATTCACTAACACTGTGGATTTAACTATGTGCCTGTATTTTTTAATATACTGATCACTGTCTTTTGCCCCCTCCAGACATCAGACACCATTAATGTGGGCTCCAGCACAGAGGTGCAGATGCAGGTCACCAAGTCCCCCAAGGTGCCCCTGCCCTCAGGCTCCCAGGCATTGATCCAGTGGGCCGAGGAGCACGAATACGAGCCTGTCACCTCCTACACAAACACCCCAGTGGCCAACCACTTCAGCTTGCGCCTGAGAGAGCAAGGTGAATACAAATGCACCTGCTAATGCCAATGAAGTGGAAATGCATCTAAACTCCATGCTAACTGCAAACTAACAGCTTCCCTTTGCTAACCTGGTTTAACTAACAATAGAAGTACACCTTATTGCATTGCTACCTAAAGGTCATTTCTAAACTAATGCTAGTATAGTATAGTGTATGTAGACTACAGTAGATGATAAGGAGGGTAAGGGCTGTGCTCTGTAATTCTCTTCAGTAGCAAAACCAGGCACATATGTCCCTCTATAAACAGAGTTGCGTGAAAAAGCACCTGCCAGCAGAGTCTGGAGGCTTTTATGGCTGCTGTTTTATGTGATCTCCATGCCTCTAAATCCATCGTTTCACCACTATTAAACTGTGGCCTCTGCCACTCCCCCACCCATCCTGTCTCTCTCTTGCTCTCTCTTTCTCTCTCTCTCTCTCTCTCTCTCTCTCTTTCTCTCTCTTTCTTTCTCTCCCTCTCCTCAGATTTGGTCGATCCTCTGGAGACACTGTTCCCTCCGGAGTTGTCCATCCTGCGTAACCCTGATTCCGGTCCTGGTTTCTCAGCTGGCAGCGAATCTTCCCCACCACGGGTCAGCTTGCCCTTCCCTTTTGCCCCCCGGCCTCCCCCGGGACAGAGCCTACCCTACCTGCCCCACCTGCCCCGACCGCCCTCTCTGAACGAGCAGCCCTGGGTAGGGGGAGAGGCCGAGGAACAGCACACAGCCCCGAACGTGGCCTTGAGTGTCCAGTGCGAAGAGAACAAGATGGTGGTCAGCATCGATAAAGAGAGTCTGCAGGTGAGACAGGCTCTGAGGACTGTTTGTGTCCATGTCTACTCCCCCCCCCCCCAAAAGCTGCAGTTCAGTTCATCCTAAAAATTGAATTTCCATGAGCTCAGTCTGGTAAGTCCCATTGTGTTGGTTAGAGAAAACATTTCAGGAACAGTTTGAAAAGTGTTTGAAATGTATCGGGGACAGGCAATTCCCTTTACAGTTCACCTAAAACATTTATTTAATTTCAGGTAATCCTAGCAGATTTTTCATCACAGCATCTGTTATTCCTGATTAAATAAAATTGCCAAATTATCAAAACAGATAGTATACTTCAAACTTGAAAAATCAAGAAAAAAAAATGTCTAGAGAAATTCCGTTCCCGGCACTCTTGAACCTTGAAAGACATGTGGAGTGGAACCTGACAGCGGTTGCTGTTATGTGTCTGTTAACATCTGTCGGAGTGGTTCTAGAGGTCCATCACCTTGGTTAGCATCAGCTCTGGGCCGGTGAGTCCGTGTGCGACACTTCAGCGCTGGCCCAGATGAAAGCGTTTGGCACTCAACAGGGGGGTTCTGGCTTCTGTCCGTGTGCTGTCCCCCCTGCCGCCTTTGAACGTCTGAAACACCTTCCCTCTCAAGCACTGGAAGTCACGACATGTTGAATTGAACATTGATATTTACCGGCAGTAAGCTTATAGTGATGTTTCAGTTTCTGGGGAGTAGTTGGAAGGGGTGGAAGATGTGTGTGTGTGTGTGTGTGTGTGTGTGTGTGTGTGTGTGTGTGTGTGTGTGTGTGTGTTTATGTGTACGTGTATGTATGTGTGCCAAGCTTTTCCTATTTGCAGCCCAGTGTTGTACGGATTTTCCCAGACTCTGCAAGTGCGTGTGCATATGAGTATGTGTGTGTGTGTGTGTGTGTGTGTGTGTGTGTGTGTGCGCGTGTGCGTGCATGTGTGGGCCCTTGTGTTAGACACCATGAAACAGAGAGGACGTAATTGACCACATCTTAAGGCTGCACAAACCATCATGTCGCAATGAAAATAACTGTTGGTTTGGCATTGGGGGACCCTGCTGTGAGATTTTTTATTTGTTTCAGGGAAGCCATGTCACACATGCACACACACTCATACACGCGCCCAAGCACAAACACACACACACACACACACACACACACACACACATACACACACACACACACACACACACACACACACACACATACACACACACACACACACACACACACACACACACACACACACACACACACACACACATACACACACAATAACATACAAGAGAGAGCCTTTGAGCCCCCTTTATGTTGACTCCAGGTCTGGGTGGCACACAGCTCTCATGGGGCTGTATATCTGTTGTTTTTTAATCTTAGTAGCGTGTGGATCAGAACCAAGTGCTCAACTTTTTGCCAGCGCACCATGGTGAGGGTACCACATGTCAGACTTTGAGCTCAGTTCGCCTCCACCCAACGAGCAATTGCCTCAATTCCTAGGCTTTAACCATGCATTGTACTGTGCAGCACTGGATACTGTCGTCCCTGTTTTGAAAACAAGCCCATTTCGAAGTTCAAGTTGGCTTTGCGTAACCTCTGCTGTCTCTCTGCAGTCCGGCGGCTATGGGAAAGTCAACATCACTCTGCTGGACCCGACGTGCCGAGCGACCTCCAACTCCACCCACTACACGCTGGAGACCCCGCTGACTGGCTGCCAAACCTCCAAATACCCCTTCTACCTCAGTCCCGTGGTCATCTACATCAACTCAGTAAGTGTGACTCAAAGAAAACCTCCACCCTGAACCAGTAGGGCACCACTGTTGAAAGTCTTTGTCCTGTTACAGGATCCGGAATGAAAAGCCTCTTGGCGAGATCTTTGACAGATGGGCTATGACGTGTGAGAGGGTATGAGTGATTGATAGTGAGTGACTGACTGGTGATATTTGGTAGTAAGAGTCATTAGAGGGAGTGTTGGGAGTGACTGATAATAAGTGAGTGACAGATAGCTGGAAGCAGATGTGGTTTGTGAGAGAGCCACCTGGTACCATTAATTATGCTGTTCTTTGTTCAGTGACGGGGGGTTTTACTGTGACACAGACACAGAGATGAACTCTCTCATTCTTACACACAAACACACACTCTCTCTCTCTCTCTCTCTCTCTCACTCACACACACACACATACTCTCTCTCTCACACAGACACTCACTTGGTGTACTTGGCATCATGCATACACAGCTTAAGATCAAATGATAAGTTACATCACAAAAATAATAAGAATACAGTTACTCTCCAATCACTCCTGATCATCCCTGGTTACTGTAACTACTCCTCTCATCTCCTCTGGACACTGTCCCCCTCCCTGTGGACTTGTGCCAGCCATTTACAGATCACACATCTCTCAACTAGTGGAGCCAGGGGTCACCTCTGGTCATGTCAAACCCTAACACACACACACACACATACACACCCACACACACACACACACCGCTGCTCTGCTCACTCCCTGACCTCTGACAAGCGAGGAGATGAGTCACTTCCTCCCTGATCTCCTGTGATAATTTGTGGAGGAGATGGAATCCGATGCGATGCGTTCCGTCGGGCCCTGAGCAGATTAGAAGGGTCCGGGCGGCGCTCCCAGCCCCGCTGCTGTGACGCTTTTGTTCTGCCTGGTCAGAGGGCCCCGGGGATAATTGCAAGATGTGACCCTCCGGTCAAAGCAACAGGGTGTTGATTAAGCTGAGAAAGAAACTCTGGGAATTGGACAGGGAGAGAAAGAGAGATGGAGAGAAAACAGGACAAGAGAGGAAGAGAGGGAGAGAGAGGGAGAGAATGAGGGAGGTAAGAAGAGAGAGAGAGAGAGAATTAGTGTGTGTTTGTGCATTTGGCAACACAAGCAGACTCTAAATGTTTTGCTTGTATTCTCAAGGCTCTTTGACATCTCACCTCAGTGATTTATGCAATGCATTCACATACACACACACACACACACACACACACACACACACACACACACACACACACACACACACACACACACACACACTCACTCACTCACACACACACACACACACACACACACACACACACACACACACACACACACATTGCACTCTGTATGCATGCATGTCTCTGCTTGTGTGGTTGTGTGAGTGAGTCCATGTGCTTTGCTCAACAATGAAAAGCATGCTTTGGGGCTCTGCCTTGGGAGCAGGGATGTGGAGACTGCCTGATCGTTCCCACATCTTAATTCCAGCTCATCTGTTGTTTGGGGAGGGGGGACAACTCTGGCAAGCCAGCTGACCGATATCTGACCATATCTGTGCGCACTCCCGAAGAACTCTTCTGATTGGATCACAGTGTTACGCTGGAAGCAGCTTAGACACAGACACTGTAGCTAGGAAATCTCACATATCCCAATCCAACCTGCAGAATAAACACTGGATTGCTGGTGTTGTGATTGTGGCAAATGTCTGTACAGTATGTCTTGAATGCTAATGTCTGTATGTTTCTGAATGCCAATGCACATTGTGTTTGACAGGTGCTGATCAGCCCGTCGGAGTCGAGAGACGGGAGTGGCTGGCCGCCGGACTTTGAGGACCTAGAGTCGGGGGACGTGTTCCCAGGGGATCAAGAGGGGCTGGAGAGAGCTTTGCAAACACCACGGAATCACCGCATACCCATCCTGGTGAGATATGACACACAAAACACACACACACACACACATACAAGAGTAGTGTAACTGTTTGAAAAGCATGCTTATTAGCAGTGAGGTCAATGAACACAGCTAGTTAGCAAATAAAGAAGCATAGTCCGCATACCAGATGCTCCCAAATAGATTTGATTTAGCACCTTGTGTGACATTTCAGGGTCCAAGGCCTTCCTTGTCAGAGGAGTCACAACGGTAACTTGTTTTCTTCACATTGTTCCAGTTAGATTCTTACTGAAGATCTGCAAAAAAGAACCACTTTTGCAATCTGTTGCTGCTTATTTGTCATGAATCATACCTCTTATGAGTTTTCAAGGGTTATCAGGCTTATCATTTATTATAGATTAAAGCTGTCTGTTGTCAAATGTTTGAACATGGAAGGCTGATAACTCATCAAGGATGCAGAATGTGTTCTGTGTTAGGTGAGGAAGGATCTGTACTGTATGTAGTGGATGACCAGTTTGAGCTGGATTGGGAGTCTGGATGGTGCAATGTCTGGTCAGAACCGGCAAAGTGTAGGTTTGATGGGGCTTCCAGAGTATCTGGGCCTCGAAGAGACTACAACTCCCAGACTCCCTCAGTGCCAGTAAAGTGCTTGGTTGGCTCATGAGTGGGATGGATGATTCAGCCTCTGACCGCCTCGCCACATGATGTCTGTTTCTTGAACTCTCGACCTGACATTCTGGAACGTTGCCATTCCTTTTCCTTTTCTACTTCAAAGCCATTCTCTCTCTCTACTCCTCTCTCTCTCTCTCTCTCTCTACTTCTCTCTCTCTCTCAGATCCCATTTTGAGACCTCAGCCCCTCCAACTTTCTTTACCTCTGTTTACTACCATTCACTGTGTCTCTTTCCCCTTATTTCATTATATATTTTCATTGCTCTTTTCATATTCCATCTCTCCCTCTCAATGTCTCTGTTGTCTACCTCTCATTGTCTCTCTCCCACTTCCTGTGCCTCTTGTTGTGTTGTTTTTCCCCTAGTCTTCTGGTATCTCTTCTATCACTCTGTCTCCTGCTGTGACTAAGCAGACTGACCCACAGCACAGATAGGTCAATACCAGATGCATTAATCTGATGTCAAAATTGAGACCATGTTTTCATTGGATCTCCTCTATCATTTTCTTTCCCATCTCTCCTTTCCATCTCTCTTCTCTCTCTCTCTCTCTCTCTCTCTCTCTCTCTCTCTCTCTCTCTTGTTCTCTCTCTTGATGGCTCTGTCCTCTTTCACCCCAGTTCAACTGTACGTACCGCAAGAACCAGAGTCCAGACCACGGCCCCCCTAGCCTCTTCCCCGGCCCCAGCTTCCCTGGAGGGACAAAAGACATAGTGGACAACGTCACCTTCAGCATGCAGCTGCACAGCACCAACCTCTTCCTCTTGGACCCCGACCAGGCCTTCTTCACCGTCTCGGAGAACAAACCCATCTACGTGGAGGTGAAATAAGCAAACCCCAACACAAAGACAAATATCAAATATACACCAGACATTTTACAGTTGATTGCCTCCAAAGATATATGTAGCTGAACCGAAGGTCAAATGTGAATCGTTCACTTATTTACCAAAGGGATATTTGTGCAGTAGTTTATTGGTTCATTTTTAAGAACTCACTGTAAGAACTGTAAGAACGTATGGGATTGCACTGTACAGTATGCAACAAAACTATTCCATTTTCATTCCATTTTCTGTGACATACCATTTTAATAACTGCTGTTTATGTAGTGCTTTTGTGTCGGCTCTGGGGTGCTTGATGCTGAAGGTGTATAAAAGGGTGTGATGGGAGGACTTGTTTTGTTAAGAGAAGAGAACCTCTGCCTTCCGTTTGGCTCTGCCACTGTTTCATGCACTAGTGAGAGAGAATCTGCTAGTGCTACCCTTGCACTGGATGAGAAAGGAGCAGTATAGCTCATGTCTTGTTTTACTGCCTTGTTGATACAAGGTCCCAGAGCATTTCAAACTTTTCAAACCCCCTCTTGTATTTTCAAAGCCATAAAGTGGGTGTAAACGAATGATATCACAATATATTACATTTTACAGTGTATGTTATGTATATAACATATATTACTTTAATGTTACATTTGGAAGTATTTAAACCCGCATGCACACAGTGAAAAGAGATGGCGTTTTCTTTTGTGTTGGACGTATGTAGGATCTGTCATGCCAAGTCAGGACGTTAACAAGGTCTGTCTATGGCTCCAATGAAAACATTGTTCCAAAAGATGATGCTGTAAAAAGCAGCCCCTGAGGAGAGGCTCTGTTTCGGAGCGGCCGCTTTGAAGTGGCAAATTTATGGCCCCGACAGGAGCGAGGGAAGATGGCAGAGTGGACAGAGCGCCAGCGATGCCACAAAGGGCCTCTCTGTCTGTTGGCGTCGGACCCTATCCCTCGCTCCCCTTCTCCTCCCTCCCTCTCTCTCTCTTTCTCTCCCCTCAGTCTCTTTTTCTGTCCCTCTCTTCTCCCCCTCGGCCGAGGGGTTCGCACGGCTTTGAGAATTCTGACACGCGGCGCCCGGGTTCTGACACACGTTCCCAGGCTTGGGAGGATGACCTCTGCGTTCGGCACGGTCATTGCCGGTGGAGCAAATGTGGCCTCCGTATGTCCCAGTTACTCTGCTCATTCATCTCTCTCCTTTTATGTTTGTGTGTGTGTGTGTGTGTCTGTGTGTGTGTGTGTGTGTGTGTGTGTGTGTGTGTGTGTGTGTGTGTGTGTGTGTGTGTGTGTGTGTGTGTGTGTGTGCATGCATGTTGGTGGCACAGCCAGTTCATGTACTATACTTAAGTGCCTGGCACAAGCAAAGGCAGGAAATAGGATGTGATAGTTTTATGGCTCTTGAGTAAGTACTTGTATCTGTGCTTGTGGGCTGTGTGAATTGGTGTGTGATGTGTGTGTGTATGTGTGTGTGAGAGAGAGAGAGATAGAGAGAGAGAGAGAGAGAAGGGGGAGAAAGAGGGAAAGAGAAGGCAGAAAGTATGGGGAAAATGTGTGTTCCTTCAGGCGGACGAGCGTAACTCAAGGCAGGCAAACGTATTTGTCAAGCCTGGAGCAGCGGTGCCACAGACAGAACCAGATGTGTAACACACTTTATTTTTCAGCAGAGAAAGTGAGAAGGAGAAAGAGAGAGAGAAAGAGGGAGAGAGAGAGAGAGAGAGAGAGAGAAAGAGAGAGAGAGAGAGAAAGGGACACCATAAGTCAGGAGGAAATACCTCGTGGTCTGAAAGACGGAAAGATCCTCTTAAAACTGTTGAAGGCAAAGAAATCTCACTTTGAGAAAGCTGTGATTCTTGGACAAGCTCGCCAGCAGGCCTCTGACACAGTTCCTCTTTGCCTTCCTCCCCTCCTGTCTTACGCACTCTAATGCTTACAGTCTCTACTGTTCTCTTCTCCTTCCTCTCTTCCCCCTCCCTCCCTCCCTCCCTCCCCTCCTCCTCCTCTCCTCCTCTCTCTCTTTCAAAAAAAAAAAACAAAAACAATGAATGACCGGTTTCTAGTCCGGGACGTGTTTGCTTTGATCGTATTGAGACAAAACTCTCGGCAAACGCGCGGCCGGCCCTGCAGCTCGGGCTTAATAGGAGCCAGAATGAACAGGAGTGGTTGTCAGCTGCACTCATAGAGGCATGATTTACCACGCGCTGAGTGGAAGCCGATAAGAGAGAGCGGCCGCCATGCCTCCCACTCAGGGTGCAGGCGGCTTGGCAGCCGTGTTTGGTTACGGCTGTCCATGTGAAGTCGGAGGACAACCGCTCCGGGGACGGAATGCAATTAATGATGAGGTGTAAAGTGCAAATCACACCAAGTATTTCCTCTACATGCTCTCAGACATCTGAGTGAAAGGTGTTTATGTAAGATTGGATGTAACTCAATTTGGACAATTTGTACAATTCTGTTACAGAGAACTGTGCCAAGAATCAAGACTAAGGACTCTCCCTCTTTGTCTTTCTCTCACTGTTTCTCTGTCTCATGTTAAATGTGTCTTCTTCCTCCCTTTACAGGTGTCTGCTACCAAAACAGATCCTGATTTGAGCTTCGTGATCCAAACCTGCTTCCTCTCCCCAAACTCCAACACCAACATGCCGTCGGACTACACGCTGATCGAGAACGTCTGCCCCACCGACGACACGGTCGTGTACTACCCGTCCCGAGTGGACCTGCCCATGCCCCACGCCCAGACTGAGCGCAAGCGCTTCAGCTTCACCTTCAGGCCAAAGTTCAACACCTCGCTGATCTTCCTGCACTGCGAGATGTCCCTGTGCTCCAATGGCCCCAACAGCAATGGACTCCCTGAGGTAGTTCCCTAGTCCTCCCCTGCTCTTCCCTCGTCTGGTTTTCAGCTGTCCATAATGGATTTCTGTCTTTCATCTGTTTCCATCTTTGGCAGTGATTTCCTAGTGGTTAGGGATCTGGCCTTCCAAATGCAGCACTGGTGGTTGTTCGGTCCCAGGGGCTGCCAACATTGTTCCCCAGAGCAAGGCCCATAACCCCCATGCTGCTCCAGTGGGACTGTCTCTATAGTTACCTCACTGTAAGGTGCTCTGAATAAGGAGCATCAGCAAAATTACGAATAATCATATAATATCTGCTCTACATTTCTTCCCTTTTTTCTCCTTTTTTCTACTCCTCAGTCCTCATCTCACCTTAATCTCTCTCTCTCTACTTCTCTCGATGCCTCTCTGCTCTTCTCCTCAGTGTTTTACTCTGTTGTTTTCTTTTCATCACTCTCTCTTGGCTTCTCCTCCTTCTCCTCTCCTCTCTTCTCTACTCAGTTGTTTCTACTCGTCTGTCTGCTCTTCGACCGTCCTCAGTAAATCAACATAGATTCCAGACTCCTCAGGTCTCTTGAGAAGCAGAGAATCTCAGACAGCTCCTACAGACTCTCTGCCATTGTATAAATCAAAGCCTGCATGCATAAAGCACCTCAGAGTGTAAGATCTGACTCAGGATCAGGCTTGCCTGTCTGTATCCCAGTCACATAGATAATGTTTATACAGAGCAGTCCTGATTGCTGCCAGCACTGGGTCTGTAATGAATACAGGCTGAGAGCCAGGGCATTGGCACAAATCAAATCAAAAACATGGAAGTTGGGTTAAATGACAGAGAGATTCAAATCCTTTGATTTTTGTATGAAAGGGCCTTCAGTATTTCAAGTAAACTGTTCCGATCTTTGCCTCTCTTGGACTTGGGCCTCAGATGAAGATAAAGTGTTCGTCCGTGTCTCTGGCGTGATTGCCCAAGTGAGAGTGTCGTGGCTGTGTGCTCGGCACGGTGCAGTGTTGTTCAGAGGGCTGTCGTTGGCACATCCTGCAGCTGCGCGCCATCTGCCAGGCCTCGTCCATCCTCGGGCCTGCTTGCAGGAAGCATAAATCTCCTCCAGGTCTCCCGAACAACGCCACTGCGCTGAAGGAAAACAAAGCCTGCCTCCGACTGAAGTGTCGTGATCTTTTCTTTTCTCTCCCTTGCTGGGCCCTCCCCAATACCTTCTTCTTGTCCATTAAGCTCTTTCACTACCTGCACTGCACTTCACATTCATTTCCCTTGATCACTTCTTTTCTTTTTTTCTCATTTTCTCCCTGCAATCTCTCACACACTCTCATTTCTCTCTTTCTGTCTCTCTCATCTCCCTGTTATAAGTTGAGCTGTAGAGAGTGGAACTGCTGACTCAGATTTGTGTGGCTGTGGTGTTTACTCTGTAGCGGTAATCTGGAAGGGGATGAGAGATGAGCCACTTTTAAATAGGTACCATCCTCGTCAAATTACATGTGCGGTTTTTGGGAGATCAAAGGGGTCACTCCCTCGCACACTTCTGAGAGAGACAGGACTTCAGAGAGAGAGGGAAGGAGAGAGAGAGGATGGGAGAGAGAGGATGGGAAAGAATTAGAGAAAGGGAGAAAGAGGATGGGAGATAGTTAGATAGAGAGACTATACTAGAACTGCCCTCAAACAGGACCCCAAATGTCAAGCCTCCTGACCCCTTTTGGCTATATCAATCAGCTCACAAAGCCTTGTCTGACAGTGTAGATGAAGACACAGACCAGAAATGATTACTGTGTAGAGATGACATGATGCGTTTTGTTCAGTTGCGCTTGTCTTGTTGGTTTGCTTCAGCATCAGTTTTACTGTGGAAATATAGTCTGTGAATTAAGGTCCCCTTATCTGTGATGCATGACATTATTAACAGAGGTGCTTGTAACAGTATGTCACTTTAGTTCTTTTTTGTAGTGCTATGCTTAAAGGTGCTCTAAGCGATGCTGGGTAAAGTCACTTCTGTTGACTTTCAAACAGAACAGAGAGCTAGCTCGCTACTTCCTCACCCTCCCTCCCGTGCTGCTCCCGTGCAATTGAAACTCTCTTAAACGCGCATCTCTTCTGTGATTTGCTGGAACAGTTTGTTATGTTTTGATGGGCTAGGTTTGCCCAGGTTGTTTCTGTTGCTATTTTTGGAACTTGGGCTGTCCACAGAGGTTGTGTTTTTTTACAGTGTATTCAGGACACAGACAGCTAGAGGATGGTTAGATGATGTTTGCAGTAAGTGACATAAAATGTTTTAGCCTTAAAAACGAGTGGCATCACTTAGAGCACCTTTAAGGATTATTATGCTAATATGACATGCCCTTAATACCAGTGTCACAGAGCACTTGCAAATGGATCATGATGAGATATACGTGTTAACATAATGCTTAACAAACAACTCATATCACAGGACTCCCTGGCAGAAGATATTGTATATTGTAAATACAAGAAATAAATAGAAAAAAAAACTGTTCTGTATGTTTAACAGGCTCCTGTATTAGTATTTGTCTCTGTGTGTCACCAATGCTGTTTCTGCCTTGGGCTCTTTGCAGTGCATGCTGCCAACCGAGGCTTGCAAAGAGATATCCATCTCCACCATCCTGAACCTGATGATGAACACCAAGACCTCCACCAAGCCCCTGGTGGTCATCTCTGACGGAGTCATCCCAACCATAGAGCTTCCAGGTAAGGCCAGCACATGTGGCAGGACCCCTTAGCCATTCTCACACTACATGGATCAAATTGTCATGCTGTCACTGTAATTGACTTAAGTCACTGGCCCAGGATGAAACCAAGTTCATGGCGAATTGGTGTTGTTTAGTAATTGAATCCGACAGGCATGAGTCCTTTTCCTAGAAAAGGCATGTTTTCAACACACACTCCTCAAGCCAAGGCCCCTTGTGGGCTGCGCTAATAAGGAGATCTACGAGTGTATGATCTCACTGACAGTTGTAAATGAGGAGGGAAAAATGGGATTGTGTTATAACTCAGTCATATCTCGGGGGGGGGTTAGGGACAGACAAAAAAGATTTACGGATTTAGAGTTACGGAGACAGAGATAGAAAAAAGAAAGCTCTGTAGTGTCCAGTGTCCATCCATCCAACCATAGAGGCCATATTCCCATCGGACAGATGACCTCAGATCTGTGTCCGACCCAAGACTAGTGAAAGCCTAGAGAGCTGTATTGTGGCTGTTATGGTATTTCAGTCCCAGGCCTCTGTGGAGGCACCCCTTTGTGATTACATCCGGACCCAAAGTTGGTGTTGGTCTGGTGCATCACAGCCGACGCTAATGAAGACCAGGGGTGCTACACACACACACACACACACACACACACACACACACACACACACACACACACAAACACACAGGGATGGCCTGTTGTGTGTGTGTGTGTGTGTGTGTGTGTGTGTGTGTGTGTGTGTTGGGTAGGGTGTGTGTGTGTGTGTGTTGGGTAGGGTGTGTGTGTGTGGGGGGGGGCAGGAATTGTGTCAGGCATAAGGGACATAAGGGGGACAGAGTATTTCACCAAACTGTGGCAGGCAGTTGCATCTGGAAAGTGTTAGCATGTGGTAGGGAGTGTATGAGGTTAAGTATGACTGTATATGTGTGTGTGTGTGTGTGTGTGTGTGTGTGTGTGTGTGTGTGTGTGTGTGTGTGTGTGTGTAATTTGTGTAGAAGACAGCTCTTGGGGAGGCCTTGTGTCAGTTCTGGAACGTGGGTCCCATTTTAAGTTTTAGCTGATTAGTAAACAAAGAATGTTCCAGCACCAAACCACAGTTGTTTATACTTAAAGTCAGTCTCAGAAGTCCTACTCACTCCAAAGCACACACACACACACACACACACACACACACACACACTTTAGGGACAGAGAGAGTGAGAAAGGGGCGGCCTGAAGAACCATTTCAGAGCAGCCAATACAGCATCCGTCTCTCATTCTCTCTCCAACCTTTCCCTTCCTTTCTTTTTATTGTCATTCTCTTGCATTCCCGTTCCCATTCCCTGTTTGTCTCATCCTTCGTCTCCATGTAGAGTGTATGTCGTAACTGTGCGGTCAGCTCAGGAGGGAGGGGTACATCAGGCCGGGGGCTTAACCCAACATCGCACTTCACTAATAATGACCTAATCTTAGATGGGGGTGATATCATGAGACCCTGAGAGCCTCTCTCCCTACACACATACACACACACTCTCTCTCTCTCTCACACACACACATACCAACGCATAAAGCTTCTTCCTCATCCACTCCAGCAGCCAGTGAGCTCTCCCCCATGTGAATTGAGTCAACCACCCTGACTCACTTCTCTAATGGAAATCATTCCTCAGTGATTCAGCAATACTGCGAATGCCGTTACTCCAGCCCACGGGTAATAGAGTGTCCCAGTGACGCCACTTCCATTTGCCTCCATGGGACCTATCTTTCAAAATATTTTGAACGCCAGTCTATGGCGAAAAAGAAATTATTTTCTGGTCCCGGTTGACTTGTGCCTTGAATTACCCATATGATGTTTGTCAATTTTAAAGACACATTTTCATGTAAAGACATTTGCAGTTTGTTTCGTAACTATTGAATTACACCATTGTGAAAGATCGTAATTCCAACGACTACAAACCCATCAGTCGCGCTAGTGACGTTAGCTCATTCACAGCCACACTAGATTGTACAAGCATACCAGCAACAGGTCTTAATTGGGCTTTCCTTGCCGATGAAAATACCATGAGTCAGAGGATTAAACACATCAGGTAAGTTGTATTCGTCCATAGACGAATAGGGGCATAATAGGGAATAGGGGCAGCTGTGGCCTACTGGTTAGCACTTCGGACCTGTAACCGGAGGGTTGCCGGTTCGAACCCCGACCAGTAGGCACGGCTGAAGTGCCCTTGAGCAAGGCACCTATCCCCTCACTGCTCCCCGAGCGCCGCTGTTGGTGCAGGCAGCTCACTGCGCCGGGATTAGTGTGTGCTTCACCTCACTGTGTGTACACTGTGTGCTGTGTCTGTTTCACTAATTCATGGATTGGGATAAATGAGACCAAATTTCCCTCACGGGATCAAAAGAGTATATATACTTATACTTAGACTGTACATTAGATACTGTTAAGTGACATAGCAGGCAGCAAGATGCAACCGTTAACTAGCATAACGGCTAATCTTATCGTTAATTACGTTGGTGACGTATATCGTTCGAGACGAGACATGTAGTCCATTGAGCGGATTCTCACAAAACCAGCATAACTTTTGAAGTCTATCGAACAACAGTACTTTCTTGACGTGAAAAAATATCTTTTAAATTCACACACATCATATGTGAAATCCGTGGCACAATTCAAACTGGACCAAAAAATAATTGTTATCTCTCCATTAACTCCCGTTCATATTTTTTTGAAAGATAGGTCCCTTGTAGCGGAAGTAAAACGGAAGTCACTGGGACACTCTATAGGTACCTTCTGAGCCTACGTCATTACGTTCACTGGAGGCAAAACAAACCATCACCTCAGCTGGGAAGCTAAACGAACAGTCATATTTGGGAGGCTAAAGGTCATCATGGTCTCATCTTGCTGTGCTGTCGGGTGCCAGAACCGAAAAAGTCATCGGTTAAATTTGAAATAAGTAGGCTACAGTTTCCAGTGAGAACGTAGTTGTTCGTTTGACTCACGATAACCCAAGCCTTGTATCGGAACGTCACATATTACCAATCTTCCCGTATTTCCAACCTCTTTACATGTAGGCTATGCCACTTAATATTCATTTCTATACAAACCAAGACGGCGGATTCCTAAAGAAACGCAAGCGCCCACACCATAAGTGTATCTAAATTAGCTATGTACCAAAAATTTAATTTTACCGTGACTCGAAGAGCTAAACCAAAGATCCTTGATTAGCTACTACTACTGTGTAGCCCAGCACTAAACTCTGAGCGTGGTAAACGAAATTAGATATTTCAGGCAGTAAAAGCCCCGGTAAGAAACAAACTAGATTTTGTTCAAATCTACACACCTATGGCTACTGAAAAATTTGAGGTTCATTTATCAAATGTTATTTTGAAGTATTAAAAAACATTGTTGTTTTAGAATTTTCGTACGAAATAGTTGGTAATTAGCACGTTTGCGATAGGCTACATCTTTGCCTTGTGACATTGGCGCTGGCTCGGTAAAATGTCGGTTCGGCAAACACAAAACTCATCCGATACGTCATTGTAGGCCTATTGTAAGTCTTGGACATGACCATTTAGGAGATAGTTATATGCATTCAATGATTTATACACCCTCAGCTTCTCCTTACTGTAGACACATGGTTTTTCAATAATGTCCGGCCATTCAACTGATGGCAAACCTGTCACTCTTCTTTCCAATCACTGACGGTATTGGGTCTGTCAGGATGGTCCCATCTGATAATGTAGCCTTAGTTTTTTCAAATAATCCTCCCGATCATGTACACTGAGTGTATGTACATATTGTGTTATATCGTTACACATTTTAGCAAAGATTTTAGATTAGGCTACTGTCTGATTTAAGCCGCCTCACTAGTACTATTCAAATAGCCGCCTCACTATCCAAACAATTGTTTCTGCCTCCAGTGACGTCACGCCCACCCGAATGTTTATGTTTTCCCCGCCGTTGCGAAGGGGTCTATTTGGTGGCTATGGTCACCAGGGACGCCTTAATACCACCTGAGGCCCCTGGGCTATATGTTTTTTAAATATTAATTATGATTAAATGATCTGACCCGACACATAGCGTGCACTTTTGGTTAATAACATGCAGTGTAGTCTATCATTATTCAGCCTATGTAAAACCTTTACATAAACAGGAACAGAAAGCCCTCGAATCACGTCCGCCTACCCCTGTCATCGCTTATCAAAAAGGCTAGCCTACTGCATGAAAACAAGCGTTGAACTTTTACAACACTGGCTGTAGGCTAAGTTAAAAGATGGGTACACATATGGACGTTTAAAAGCTTTTCAAAAGTGCATGTGTTTGTCATGTCGGGGGGTTCCCCAGGAGTTTTTTTTTAATTCTGTCTATTTAACACACCAGTTTAACGCAGTTTGGGAGGGACAGAAATACTTTTAGCCTACAGAACAAGCTGGCTCATGTGACGTGAACATGGCTACCTTATGCATTATCACTACACAACACTACATCTACATGGAGACATATCTCACGTTAACAATGGAGAAAACATAACATAGACTATTATATGTGCGAATGGGTTAGCACAAACTTAGCTGTTGGTGAACGGAGATGCAGATCACTAATTCATTTATTTGCGCCACAGCACATGTTCTGCGTTCACTCCAATGAGACAAGTGAAATACATGTTTTTAAAGCCATTTCATTTCCAGGCTATTTGCTACGATATTTACCTGCTATGCCTTCTGTTTTCATGGACAGTTACAGGAATCCACATCATTCGTTTATCGTTGCTTCAATCCTACCCACGTTATCTCCAGAGTTTATATGATAAGTTTGTCAGTCAGTTTCAGCCTCTCCTCTAGCTCCTCTACACCCGTTGGGATTTATTACGTTTTGTTACATTTTGTTACACTCTAGAATTGGAGAAGACAAAGGGGGCCTCTGCATGGATGTAATTGTAGAGCAGTACGATGTGCTCAATTATTTAGGCTAGCTCCAGAGTAGGCTAATGACGCAGCGAATACGGACACGCCGTTTATTATTATTGATTATCATTATTATTATTAGGAGGCCCCTCATTGGTCGAGGCCCCTGGGCTGAAGCCCAGGTAAGCCTCTGCATTAAGGCGCCAGTGATTGGTCACAGGTTGTAACGGGGCTCCGGCGGCGCTTGATTAGAGACTTCCAGCCAAAAGCAGCCGCGATGCTCGGACCGTGGTCCAACAGAGTGACACGGTGGCAGACACTTTTGATTACGGTTGGCCTTTTCGGTTGTCTGCTCTGAAATTAGCACCAGCAGTGTTTGCGCAGTTTTATGTAACGCACACAAGATATGATGGGCATAAGATATGATGGGCCTAAGTGAATCCAGATTCACTCCCAGCCCGTGTGTGTGAATCCAGTGTGAATCTAAAGCATTTCAGTGCTGCCACACGGCCCAGCCTGCAGATGTGGTTCTGCCCGGGCAGATTGATAGTCCCTGCGCTATGATGAAGTCAACTCAAGCTGTGCCATAATCATAATGAGCGAAATGCAAGCTGGATCAGATATTAAAAACAAACTCCACACTTTGAACACAAAGACATCTCTCATGGTGGGAAGGCGGCTGGAAAACAAGTGGTCTTTTCACAGCAGCTATGGGAGAGAGAGAAGGAGAGAGTAAGAGAGAAAAAGAGAGAGAGAGAGAGAAAGAGGGAGAGAGAGAGAGAGAGAGAGAGCCCTGGATGGAGTCCCAGCGCATGCTCTGCTCCATCTGCAAATCAAAGAGAGACGTTTTTGGGACCAGCGGCCATGGCCATGGAAAAAACACGGTGTACCCTTACGGCAGGATCAGAGCGACCTCAACACATTGACCCTCCCCTTTACACACAGACACACACACACACACACACACACAGATTGGAGTTGAAAACGGTTGATCTAGAATATGTAGTGACGTGCCAAAATGAAGCAGTTGATTGTCCTCTAAGCAATGCTGAACACACACACACACACACACACACACACACACACACACACACACACACACACACACACACACACACACACACACACACACGCACACACAGAAAAGTGCTTGCCAGAAATGGGATATTTAGTTGATTGTTTTGTGTGACACACTCATGAGAGCGGGAAAAATAGAGGAGTGTGAGAGTGGGAGCGCCAGGAGCTGCCCAATCAAGGAAATGGGCCAAGCTTTACACACGCTCATGCACACACACACACACACACACACACACACACACACACAAGGCCTTGTACTTGAGTCATCTTGTCCTCCTCTGAGTGAGCAGGATCAGAGGTTAAGGGAAGTCAAATGTCACACCACACGCTAGAACTCCGCAAAGGAACTCGGTTCCGTCAGCCGTTGGCCCAAACGCTCGAATGAGAACATCACCCCTGGTTTTCATGCTCCCTCTCGTTCCCTTTTGGCTGTCTTTGGCTCTGTCTCTCTTTCTCCTTTCCATCTCTTGTTTCACTTCCTCGCCTCTTTCCCTCTCCCACTCCCTTTCTATCCCCCTCTCTCTCTCTCTCTCTCTCTCTCTCCAGTTTTTTTATCTTCCATGCTCTTCTCTGTCTTCACTCCCCCTAACCCCCCCGCCCCCTGCACCAGAGCCAAACTCACCACAGAACAAGCGAGTGTATTAAACAAAAGGCTGCTGACACAGGAAGGTGTGGAGGCCAGAGGCCCAGCTCATGTAATGTTGCTTTAAGTGTGTGTGTGTGTGTGTGTGTGTGTGTCTGTGTGTGTGTGTGTGTGTGTGTGTGTGTGTGTGTGTGTGTGTGTGTGTGTGTGTGTGTGTGTGTTACTCTTTCTTGTACATGTCCTTGTGTATGTGTATTGGTGGTGAGAGAAACTTTTTTTGTCTATGTGTGCGTTTGTGTCTTGAGTGTGCCTGTGGGTTTATGGAGGGGTGTGTGTGTGTGTGTGTGATTTTATATGTGACCCCTATTTTGTGTGTGCATGTTTGTGTGTGTGTGTGTGTGTGTGTGTGTATGTGTCTACTTGCCTCCTTGGACATAGCTCTGTTTGCATGGGCGTTACAGCTACAGTACTGACCCACCAGAACCGAGCCCTCTGGCCCTCAGCTCCCAGCTCCGCAGCAGGGTGGGGTGAACCCTGAGCCCCTAGCCCCCTCACCTCACCCCATCCTCTCCCCCTCCCCCCCCCCCTCTCTCCCCTTTCCCCCGCATCATTAAAGAAATTGCTGGGTCTTAACTTTCAGCCTCAATCCCTCCCCATGTTCACGTATAACTGCCATACGCACCATTGCTGACCTCACCCCAGTTATGAATGTGCTAATTTTCTTGGCATGGGTTCGGGAGCTGCCTGTCCTCCCCACACTTCTCTCAGCAATTCTCTTTCTCTCTTTCGCTTTCTCTGTTTCGCCTTCTCTCTCTCTTCTCTTTTTGCTGTTTTTGCACATTTATTCACAGACCAGAGGGGTTTTGTGGTGTTTGGCTGCTCTGTGTTTTTGCAGTTTTTTGAGTGTGGCTGAGATTGTGTGTGTGTGTGTGTGTGTGTATGTTAGTGTGAGTGTGTCTACGTGTGTGTTTATACATGTGTGTTTGCCTGCATGAATGCATGTATGTGTGTGTGTGTCTGGGATTAGTCACTGTCCACCAGTAGCCTTAGGGAAGGCTCCGGTGAGATCGCCCAGCACAGCTCTGTCATCGGCCCCCTCACAAGGGTGCCCCGTCGCGCCCAAGGTGTCTCCTCTCTCCTGTCCTCTCCCCTTCCCCAGAATGGTGGCCTTTGTGCCTTTGGGCTTTGGATGCCGCCCAGCCCGTCCCGAGGCCCGCGGGCCACACAGGGACCATTGTGCAGGAGAGCGCGGGCCTAATTAGAGCTAATTAGATCAGTGAAACTCACCCATGTTATGAGGGGGAGCCAGGGAGACGGGCCCCTGGTGCCTATCTGAGATCAGGCTACAGTAGATAGACAGAGAGAGAGAGAGAGAGAGAGAGAGAGAGAGAGAGAGAGAGAAGGAGGGAAGAGAGAGGGAGTGATAAAGAGAGGAAGGGAGAGGGAGGAAAGGGGGAGAAGGGGAGAGAGAGATCGTATCAGATCAGGATCTCCTTTCATTGTTACTGTCCAACAATAACAAGAGGCAACGTATAATGTTATATTAAAGAGTCCAAGCTACATTTGTGTGTGTGTGTGTGTGTGTGTTGGCGGGGAGGTGATGCAGGTGTGTACAGTATGTGTGTGTGTGTGTGTGTGTGTGTCTGTGTGTCTGCATGTGTTCTGTTAACAAACTCTTCTGCACTTTGCGTCCACTGTAACCTTGGCTCACGTGTGAACGTGCAGCCAGACTAGATCCAGTGTTCATCCAACATTTCCCCTGACCACCCCTGCCTCTCCTCATTCTGGATGCATTTGCACATTTGACTGTTTCTCATGCCAGCAGCAGATGTTGACTAGGTGTCTTGTTTCCTTTGCAGTTATGCCCACTGAAGATGACCAGACAATAGAACCCCCAAGTGGACGTGAGTTCTCCATTATGAATGACACCTTTTATTAACACACTGGCCGCCTTATTGTCTGTGTAGGACTTTAGGCTAATTTATCCAAAATAGATATTAGGTTGACAGGTTGATTTGACTAGACAAAGTACAACTTAAAAGTGCACCAATCATCAGTATTATGTTTGCAAAGCATATTTTGTGTTATCGTTGAGAAACTTTTGTAGGTCAAGGTCAACAAATGCATAATAATCGTTACTATAAATCAGTTTCCATCTATCATGTCAGCTTTCTCTGAGTACCTGGATACTTAAGTGTGTAACCTTTGGATGTCTTACAGCCGAAAGTTATGTGCTGGACACCACGACAGTAGTGGGCATTGCCTTCGCTGCCTTCGTGATCGGAGCTCTGCTGACAGGAGCCCTCTGGTTCATCTACTCACACACAGGTCAGTCCCCCCCCCCTCTCTCTCTTATCTATCTATCTATCTATCTATCTATCTATCTATCTATCTATCTCTCCATCTACCACTTTCTCTCTCTCTCTCTCTCTCTCTCTCTTTCTCTCTCTCACACACACACACACACACACACACACATGAATGCATACACAAACACACCAAAAACACATGCACCCATAAGCTAGAGTGAACTCGTTGAACTTGCATCAACCCGGGTATTGGCATGGAACTCAGAAATGCACTGACAGTGTTGCTGGTGACGTCATGAGTGAGTTAAAAAAGCGCTGGAAAGAATAGCAGCGGTTGCCCCCGTTCTAATGATGGAGCCAGCGAGGGCCTCTGGTGACAGCTCACAATAGCCCTTCTACTCTTTTGCCCATAAATACATCCTGTTTGTCAGCACAGGCCCCAAACTCTCCTTCCTGGCTTTGAAACGGTTGGGGGTCAACGGGAGATGTGTGACTATACATGTATGTGTGTGTGTGTGTGAGAGAGAGAGGGAGATAGAGAGAGAGAGATAGAGAATGAGTATTGTTACTGTTTTGTTTTGTGCTTTGGCAACACTGTACCTACAGTCATGCTAATAAAGTAACATTGAATTGAATTGAATTGAATTGAATTGAATTGAATTGAATTGAATTAAATTGAATTGAGAGATGTATGTATGAGAGAGTATGTGTATGTGTGTGTTGTGTGTGTATGTGACGGAAAGAGAGTGAGAGAAAGAGAGAGAGTGTGTGAGAGAATGTGTGTATGCTTGTGTTTGTGTGTGACAGTCAGTGGCATTCCGGGTCCGATCGGGGCCAGAGCGCGGCTGGAATTCCCCATGTCCGGCGCAGAGGGAAGGGTGTGTGTGTGGGGGGTTGTTTGGGGGGTGAAGTTGAAGCAGGGCCCACAGGAAGAAGAGGCCGCACACTCTCCGCCCGTTGGACGCCAAGAGCGCTGACCCCCGCACTGAGGCCGAGCAGAGGAAGCGCACGCTCACTCAGAGAGCGGAACCATCCGACACACACACACACACACACACACACACACACACACACACACACACACACGGTCTCTCTCTCTCTCCTTTTCTCTCTCTCTCTCTCACACACACACACACACACACACACACACACACACACACACACGCACGCATCGCACATATATGTAGGATGTGCATTGTGCACGTGTGGATACAAATGCTCAGTAGGACATATGCTCACTTTCTCTCGCTCACACAGTTGCTCACTCAATACAAATGATATCCACATACCCCCCTCCCAAACACAAACACACACAAAAATACACACACAAACACAAACATGTTTTCTCTGTCTGGTTTGCCAGTACAATTCCAGACCCACTGACCTGCTCCCCTAGGTCTGGAGTCCATGGCCATCTCTTGGAGAGGGGCACAGTGACCCACCAGCGACCAGATAAGCCACAATGGGCCATTTCCAAAAAAACACGGTCCACTGCTGGGCCTTCACCTATAGTCGCACACAGATTTGACTGCAGACAAAGATGTTGTTTGAGACATGGCATTCTCTTGTATTCTATGGATGTTGCAGGATAGTGATGAGGTTGCTGAGGTTGTTGTCTCAGCTTTGCCAGGCTGCACCCTTGGGCCACGATCAGTATTCCCCGTGGGGGAGTCATGTTCCCTCCATCCACCATTGTTTATTCTGGCCGCTCTTTAAAAACCATTACTTTATTGGACTTTTATTACTATCCTTGGGAGACTCACAAGGAAAAGAGACGCCTTGAGCCTTGAGATTGATTTGGACCGCGCTCGAAATCAGATGGACGACATCCAAAAAAGAGCGGAGCGCAACAGGTGTAAAAAATCCCCTTATGAGAGGCCTGTGAGTTTACTTTGAGGTGAGCGCTGCGCTGAAGTGGATGGAAGCATGTGGTTCTCATAAGTGGCCTGCTGTATCAAAGCCCTCCCCTGGGGGTCAGAGAGGGCACTGGCTTTGTGCTGCACCACACAATCGGAAAGTATTAACTCATAACCCTATATGGAATCACATACAGATATAAAACCCCATGACTTCTTTTCTTGTAGAGATTTCCAATGTAATCCAAAACACAAGTATATATGGGTCCTACTCTCGAAATGTATTTATATATGTATATATATGTATGTGTGTGTGTGTGTGTGTGTGTGTGTGTGTGTGTGTGTGTATATATATATATATATATATCGAGAATAGGACCCTGGCTATTTTGAAATTGCGGGAAGATGAGAACTGCAAAAATAAGCCAGAATGGAGTCCCAGTGGTGGACAAGAATGTCGGGTGGGGGCACGGCCTGCTCGCGGCCGGAGACTTCTCAGGTTTGCTCTGTTAGGCAACTCTCTGGAGCTCGTCCTCCATGTTGGCCATGAGAAATGTTGCTGACTCATGCGCTCAAAGATAGCCTTACGAGATTGCCCATGATGGCCTCTTCTGGTCGTATCATGTACTGATTGCATGTTACGCTAATATCCGTGATGCTTGTCCACAGTTTACAGCGCTTTGGCAAAACAAACATATATTTTTAGTCACGGTTGTGAAGCGAATATCAAAGTGGTATTTCAAAACCATGTAAAATAACATAATTACACTTTTTTCTTTAAAAAAGCAAAAAAAGAAACCCCTACTAGTTCAGGATATTAAAAGCAAAAGGTTTCAGAGTTACCACAGGCCTCATAGTTGATGCAAAGGTCATCTCTCTTGCAGATAGGCCCACTGTGTGGAGTCATGCAGAAGAATTTAATATTGAAATATCTGCAAGTTACTGAGGCTTAGCCACGCATCATTCCCCTCTCTCAACCCTATAATCCTCCTGGCTGTTCAGTCTCTGTATTGTCACATACAATATGTCACGCTCTTGAGATATGGTACATCACCTGCTAGGTTTGGGGACTCTGTTCAGGGCAGCAACATGAGATGCGTTTGAACAGTGCGTGTCAGTGAGTGTATTTTCATGCTCTTTTATCATCTATCAAAACTCGTGGTGGACAAGATCACTCGACACTCAATCACACTTGGGAACAGCTAGCAGTTCATCACTGTCTCTTGTTTTATGCATCACTTAAAGCGAAGGGCTACAAAGAGATAGAGGCACAGACAGGCGCAGGGACGTGACAGGACGAGGAGCAGTGAGTGACATCCTCAAAAAAGACTCACTGAAAGGGTCACATTGGAACAGAGAGTGCAGAGGGACAAGAGAGAGAGAGAGAGAGATGGAGACAGAGGGGGCTGTCTGGCTTGGGTCCAGTCATACAGAAAATGCAGTTCAAAGAGTTCAGGACAAACACACACAAACACATGCATATTCACATAGACACACATGCAGATATATGATATGCACATAACCCGCCCCCAACACACACACACACACACACACACACACACACACACACACACACACTGTACATTCAGATACAGCCATAGACATACACACAAAACACACACACACACACACACACACACACACACACACACACACACACACACACACACACACACACACAGTGTTCTCTCTGGTCATGCAGCATCACATCCCCACATCTCTGAGTCACGGGGCAGCTATGTGGTTCTGGGTAAGAGGCAGGCTGTGCACGCTCTTACCAGAGGTTGATGTCAGTGCACCCATAGATCACACTGATAGGTTAAGGAGGCTGCCCTTGGGACAAGTGGGGAGAGGGGGTTTTGGAGTGTGTGTGTGTGTGTGTGGGGGGGGGGTGTATTGTCGGGAAGAGAAGAGAGAGGTCAGTGTCTAACCTGAACTGAGGTTACCACAGCCCCCGGTTCTGTGGTGTCAAACTAGACATGAGGGGATGCAACTGTCTTTGAGTTTGATGTGAAGGAGGAGAAATTCTGTTATCGTTATTTAGTAGTGGACAACAGAGATAGCAGATTTGGGCCTCCAGAGGAAGGCAGCTGTGTGGATGTGTGCGGGGCCGAGGGAGAGTGTGTGTGTGTGTCGTTAGCAGAGAGAGATTTCTGAGTACTGCAGGCCCTGGCTGGCTCTGTCGCATCAAAAGAGTGGGGTGTTTTGGCAACAGTGGGTTGAAAACCGAGAGCCTGCGGTGGGCAGATTGGATTCCAGCATAAAGAGGTGTGTGTGTGTGTGTGTGTGTGTGTGTGTGTGTGTGTGTGTGTGTGTGTGTGTGTGTGTGTGTGTGTGTGTGTGTGTGTGTGTGTGTGTGTGTGTGTGTGTGTGTGTGTGTGTGCGCATGTGTGTATGTGTCAGTGAGTCTGTGTCTGTGTGGGTGTGAGTCTGTCTGGGCAGCACTATTTGTTGTGTGTGTGTGTGTATGTGTGTGTGTGTGTGTGTGTGTGTGTGCAGTGTGAGGCTGCTTTTTTTTAGGCAGCGCTCTTTGGCAGTGCAACTCTGGCAAACATTAGTAGAACTGTGGGGCCTGGAAGAGGGAATCAGGCGTTGGGCCGAGGGTGCGCACACACACACACACACACACACACACACACACAAAGACAGAACAAACAAACGCATACATACACACACAGTACAAACAATCACAAGTACATTCATAAAAGGAGAATTCAGTCATCACACACACACACGCACACACACACACATGCACACACACACACACACACACACACACACACACACACACACACACACACACATAACATGTCCACATTATGTGAAATCTCCTATAACTCATTGCTCATGCTATTGTTTGTTTTTCCTCACTCTGTATAGACTTCCAGTCCTCTGCTGCCCTAATCAAACCATTAGAGAGAGAGAAAGAGAGAGAGAGAGAGAGAGAGAGAGAGAGAGAAACAGTGCCAAAGCTTTCAAACAAACATGGAGCCCATTATTTTTTCTATCTTTCTGTCAGACAAGCTTTCCAAACAAATGGAAGTTGTTGTTCTTCTTGTTTTCCACTCGGCCATTTAGTGCTCAGGGACTGCGTCTCGGAGCGAAGGAATGTGAAGACGAGGAGAAGAGGGAACGGTGAGGAGAGAGAGGAAGGCCTGTTAAAGCAGAAGAGCAACAAACAGCATGGATCTGGATTGTGGGCAGCCGTGGCCCACTGGTTAGCACTCTGGACTTGTAACCGGAGAGTTGCCGGTTCAAGCCCCGACCAGTGGGCCGCGGCTGAAGTGCCCTTGAGCAAGGCACCTAACCCCTCACTGCTCCCTGAGCGCTGCCGTTGAAGCAGGCAGCTCACTGCGCCGGGATTAGTGTGTGCTTCACCTCACTGTGTGTTCACTGTGTGCTGTTTGTGTTTCACTAATTCACTGATTGGGTTAAATGCAGAGACCAAATTTCCCTCACGGGATCAAAAAAGTATATATACTTATACTATGTATACTATATATATCTCGGCATAGGGAGAACGTTTACTCGGCTGGCTTGACTCCTGGCCTCTGCAGACCACAAGAAGATAACGAGGAAGAGCTTTCTTCCTCCTCCTCCTCTTTTCCCTCTTTCCTTCCCTCTGTATAGACTTCTTGCTGACCTTCATTCACTCTGTCTATCTCACTTTCACACATCTCCATTCACTTTTCCTGCTGCATGTTCTTTCCCAATCAAATTCTTTTTTTCTCTTTCTCTTTTTTTCTCTCTCTCTCTCTCCATCTCTCCCTGTTCTTTTAACTTGAAGTCTCGAAGTTGAATGGTTAGGTAGAGAAAGTTTCCTGCCTGCGTCATCGCTGGCCATAGAAGAGCTGACCACTGTGTGCTGGAGGCCAGCAGTGGTCTCTCTCTCTCTCCCCCATCACAACGGCATGAGGCCTGCAGCCTTTCTAACACCGCAGTCAGAACAGCATGTGCTGGCATGGCCGCCTCTCCGCACCCACACCCACACCCAGCGCCCCTCTTAAACAGGCCCAGAAACATAAAACTGTAGGCTGAGGCCCAGCACTATACGGCCAGAGACATGTTGTACAAACTGGCAGCGCAAGACCTAGCGCTTTTATGGTGTTTTTGGCCTTGGTGAAAAAGCGCAGAGACTAACTTGGGCTAGACGGGGCTCACGTGTCGGTTTTGGGTCTTAGCACCACATTAGGTTTGTGCTTTCCTCTCCTCCGTAGTTGGCCAACTGTGCATCGCCACAGCCACTGCCAGCGGCCTGTGAACCAGGACCTGTTCTATTACGTGATCGATACCCACTGGCCAACACACCTCCATAAAATGAACTGGTTGACCAGTAATGTATGACAGGAGTGTGCGTTTGTGTCTGTTTGCTTACATATGTAGACCCAAGTGAATTGTAATGTCCTCTACACACATCCTATGAAAGTGGGCTACTTTGTATACTATGTACTGTATGTTTGCACTCTTATTCTCCAACTCACTTCTCTCTCTCTCTCTCTCTCTTTCTCTCTCACTCTCTCTCTCAGGTGGTCCAGCCAGTCGGCAGCAACCGCCCAAATCTCAGCCGGCCTCGGAAAACAGCAGCGCTGCCCACAGCATCGGCAGCACGCAAAGCACACCCTGCTCCAGCAGCAGCAATGCGTAGCCCAGGGGGAGAACCCAAGAGAACCCAAGAGAACCCATCCGAATGCTGGAGAACCATCATGTGAACGCCTGCACAGAACGAGCACAGCACATCACTCAATGTCTGCAGGTGCCAGGGGAAAAGCAGACCTTTATCTGACCACAATTCTGTAAATATAAGTAAAATCTATTGTAGAAATGAATATATACATATACAGATGTAAAGTAAATTTAAGTAAGATATATTTATTAGAAATAACATTGAGATATATTGATGAGTCCCGCGTGGGAACCTATTCTGCATTGTGAGAGCAAAGCAGGGTGTCTAAAAAAGTTAACTAAAGACAAGCAGAAGTATTTTTAGGGGCATGTAGCAAACTTAACACACAAACACAAACTCCACCCTGCTGAACCCGGTCCATCATATTTCTGAGAAGTCCTTGAGAATGTGTGACAGTACTACTGCAGTTGCAAGGGCTATTTTGGGCTTGTTAGCACACACATGACCCGAAGTGGCACCAAGGTCTCAAAAGTCCAGTGCTGAACTTTAAATGCTAAAACTAGAAGCCAAAAACAGAAGAGGGTGATAAATACCGCTGTGTATTTTGATTGTGAAGTGCTGCTTTGTGAAGTGCTAAGCCACAAAGGGGGACATTGGTCCTCTTTTTTAAAATGTATTTTTCTACCATATATGGTGTAGTTTAGACTACATACAGATGTCTGTTTACACCACTCATTCTTGAGACAGCGCTACAAGTCAAACCACAAAATCTCCACCAATCTCCTCATCATCTCTTTAGATCAGCCCCACGCTACCTTTTTTAACCACTGATATAAAGTATAACTATATATAAACATTGTTTTATGATTCCTGATAGCAATATACAGTATATCTTATTTCTGCCAAGAAATCTAAATTATGTGAAAAATATATGAAGCATAATATGCATGCTTCATAATTAAGTTGGTTAGCAAGAAGTTCTGGTTTTGATTATGGACGGGTATTATCTCGTTGTACATTTGCTACAATGACAATTAAGCTCATTCATTCATTCATTATTTCTAATGTCCACTAAGGCTCAAGACTGACTGGCGTAGGCTGGCATCAGAAGAGGCATTCTATTCCTATCAGACATAATCGCCTGTGTTGTAAAGCGATGTATATTTTTGTGAATATTGTACATAGGAGAGAGTTACTCACTAACAAAGCTACAAGATGTGAGTATATAGTGTTGTGAAAGGGTGAACGGCTAGTATTCCCCAAAGATGTCATGCTTCATGTGCGAGAGGACTGACAGTGATTGAAAGCTACAGTAGCTTTGAGCCAAAGTGGAAAGAGTACAGGAAGCTAAACCAGTTACATACATGTAGTACAGTATTCGGAGTAACTATCTCCAAAATTGAATGTGACCAAAATATCCTTGAGAAACATTAATTCATAATAGTAGAATCCATTTGCAAAAAGCTCAACAAAATAATCTAAAGAGAATAAACAAAAACAGCTTTGTTCACAAATCACCCAAGCCACCTTGAGCTGAAATCAATCAAAAGTGGACACGCAAAGTAGGCTGTTGTCCAGTTTTTTTTTTCCAGGAGGCCACACAGTCCCACATCATATCAGGTAAATAGCGACACCTGTCGTGATGCACGCATAGCCTTATTCCATGATGTTTATCATATCAGCACCGCATTGGCCCTGTGCTGTGAATTACATTTTAAATATACGTAACTGATCCATGGTCTGTAAAGTCTCCAGACAAGGACAGACATCCTCAAGTGTATCATGGGGCCACTAGGGCCTGTGAGCTCCAGATTGTCTCTGGACAGAACTCCTAGCACTGACAAATCTAAGGGCATTCAGTTTCAATGTAGAAACTCATATCTCTCATCCAAGTCTGTGAGCATGAAATATAAGACAGTTAATGGGCACTTAGAATGGACGGGGCAAGCAAGTTTTAATGGACGTTCTGTTATTTCTCATTCTTTTTATTTGTTACTTTTTTTGCTTGTTATGTGTTGATGAAAAGCCAAGAAAAAAACCCACCGTCGTGAAACCACATGAATGTGCCTTCATTTTCTTTTTTTCTGTATCGTTGTGGAGATAAAAAATGGTTTCTGTTTTAAAAGTGGTATTATTTTCTAAAGCAAGAACGGCAGGCGGGGGGAACCAGTTTGCTCTGTACACTGTATACTGTGTATATTTTGAGAAGTGAAACGTCCTTTCCCCACTAAGATCATATTTACACAAACTGTATTTGTATCAGATCCTATGCGTGTGTGCTATCGCTTGCTGCATACTAATCTATAGAATGTATTCTCGAAGCTGACAAGCCGTTGTTATGTCCTCCGAGAGAGTGTGTAAAACAGAGTATATAAATATAAATATATATATATATATATATATTTGTGTAAAGTTTATATTTTTGAAGGTATATTCCCAGAGCCAACTTATAAAAATATTCTCTCTAAGCATACTGTGAATTTTGTGCGCTTGCTCTGATTTCTTTTTTGTCTGTTTTATCTGTTTGTCTAAAGGGAGTTGACTGAAACCCCTGGAAGTGTGTTTTTGGTGTTTCCAGGCAGATGCATCTCTGAGAGACTACCTGGGTTAGATACATTTTTAATTGAACTGAATTGAAAAAAGGAGGAAAAAAGGAAAATAAAATATAGTGCATTGCCATACTATTATTCCGATTGCTGCCATCTTGTAAGAAGAAAGTCCGTACAAGTCGATTACTAAACTCTCCTCCTTTTGCGTCCATTGACAGTAGTTTGCGCGGCATTCAGTAATAAACTTGTGCGGACTTCTCATAGCAGGATGGCAGCAACGAAGAATTTAGGTAATGCACTGACTGCACAAACAGTCCTTTTTATACCCTTCCTGTACACTTTAAACCAGTTAAACAAGTTAAACATGACTCTGTGTTGTCTGTAGGGCTTATCAGTGGCTTAAAGTAAAGATTAACTTTGATGTATAGCGAGCTTGTACCCAAAGCTATTGCTATTTTATTTCATTGTTAATGCAAATTCCGGTCTTACTACTGCGATTTACATAGTATTGGTGCCCAACGAAAGTTCACACTTCATTATTATCCAAAAATAGAGGTTATTCTTAGACCGGAGTTGTCCTTTAAGCTTAGCCAGCCCATATTTTCATACTATAAATTTACAGCCTGTCAGCAAACATTTTCAGTTTGTGCATTATGCAATGAAGTAGGTCTTTTTTATACCACGATTCCAATTATAGTTGTATGTGCTTATATGTCCATTTAGACTTTTGTAATGTGTGCAATGCTAAATTTGTGACGTTGACTATAACATTGAAAAGTCTCAGTATTTGAAAAACAGTAACTCTCAGCTTAGATAGCCGTTAACTCTGAAACAGATCTGAGCACCTCAGGGCCAGATCCATGTGAGAGTTATATGGTACCAATGGTTTCAGTCAGCTTTCTCCAATCCTCCCTTTCTGTTTGTGTCTTTGTTGGTCATGAATATGCCTTCTGGAGGCTTTCAATGCTGTCATTATGAAAATGTGTGTGTGTGTGTGTGTGTGTGTGTGTGTGTGTGTGTGTGGTGTGTGTGTGTGCACGTTTTTACTTTTTTGTTAAATGTTAATGTAATCACACCTAAGCTGTTAAATGCCTGAAACCTGAGTAGAGGTCAGTGGTGTTGTATATATGCTAAGGGGCTAAAATGCTGGAATGAGTCTGTCTGTAAGATATACGGTTGGCAATGACCATACCCCTGAACCATTCCCACATCTGTGTCCCCACTCCCTTGCTTACCCTCAACCAGTTTGTAAGTAACCCACCCAAAAACTAGAGCAAGTTCACTGTGTTAAATGTACTCCCCCATCTCCATGAATTAGAGGAGAACACGTCTCCCTTTGTGTGCTCCACTTAGTGCCCTGACCCATCCCTGTGCTGATGACCAGCTAATCAACACAGTCAACATGTGGGTTAGGGCATGTAGAACTTCCAAATCAAACTCAGAACCTTTTCATTAGAGGGCATTAGATTTGAAATACTACGCCAGTGTCTGTGGTTCTCCTGTCTGAGGTTACCCCGTTGGAGTCTCCCCTTAGCCCTGGTATTAGTTTGCAGATGTTCTGTGCTGAGCTGACTGGAGGGGGATTGGAGATAGAAGGAGAACGGGCGGGGGGGGTGGGAGGGGGTGGCTGGTGGTTTCTGCTTCATGTTCCGTACCCCTGGTTTTGTGGGGATGGGGGGCCCTGAGCCTGGCAGGCAGCCTACACTAGGAGGGCTGGATGTGTGTGCCCAGCAAAGCAAAGCCCCTCTCAAATGCTGATTGTACTTTCTAATGGTGTTTGCGTTTGAATGTTTTTGTGTTTCATCTACCTCAGTATTGTTGCCGTTGTATGTCTGTGTGAGTGTGTGCAGATGTCTGTGTGTTGGGTGCTAGAAGTACCCGTGTGTGTATGTGTGTGTGTGGGTGTGTGTGTGTGTGTGTGTGTGTGTGTGTGTGTGTGTGTGTGTGTGTGTGTGTGTGTGTGTGTGTAAGTGCGTGCGTGCATGTGTGTGTGTTTGTAAAACAGTTCAGTTTGTGGTTTTGGGGGAGCGATGTAAAGCTTGGGCCATTGAATCACATATGAGCATGGTGTTCATATTTTTTTCCCCTTTCTCTCTTTCTGTTTGCGTGTTTGTTCATGGTTCAGTCTTTTCATATATCCAATGTTGTTTTCATCTTCCAAACCAAGAGCTTGGATCATTTTATGAGATAATCCAATGAAAGCAGTAAAGACCCACTATTTTACAACAGGCCGCCAGCTTTTGTGTGAAATGTGAAATAAAAAGGCTAGCAACCCAAGCAGGCTTTCTATCCCATGCCAGTCCCAGTTTCCCCTGGGCTCAAAGTTATTTTGTTGATGAGGGCTTGTTTATTTTTATTTTTTTCAGTCTACTAAAAGCATTTTTTCTTTCTTTGTAAATAATTTACGCTGTAAATATGCATGCTGTTTGTATGTTCTGTATATACCTAATAATAAATATGTATAATCTCTCAAAATGTCTTGTTTGTCCTTGATTTTCAGAAAACACTCACTCTATTGTCTCTCTGAGCCTCTCCTTCTCTCTCTCTCTCTCTCTCTCTCTCTGTCTCTCTCTCTCTCTCCCTCTCTCTGACTCCACGGCCTTATTTGGCATGAGCGGAGGAAGGCTGTGAAGGCCCTGGATGAGTGCTGTGTTTCCTTAGCTTAGCTCCTATCTCTCGTCTCAATAAATCAGTCTCAGTCTCAGTTTGTCTCCAGGCTTGTGGTGTCCGGCAAACAATCGATTGTTCTAATCGTCCATGTGTTAGACTTGGCGTGTCGCTGCAGAGCTCTCCATCCCAGGCTAGGTCTGGGCCCCTTCACTGAGGTCATAGCATGATGCAGACCATGTGGGGGCCTGGCGTAAGGACTGGGTGAGGATGCAATCAACCAACGCGATACACACACACACACACACACACACACACACACACACAGAGCAAAGAGCAAACAGCACTCCCTGAAGTTCGTTATCCATGCATTCATACTTCACACAAAAGCCATCCCTGAGGCGCAGCTAACCTTTGCTCACTGTTAAGAAAGGGAAAACATGAGGGATAGAAGGAGAGAGAGAAAGAGAGGGAGAAAAAAAGACATGGGCCCCAAACAAATCTGGACGAAGGTTCTATGACATCATGCAGCTGTGTGTCCGGCCACGTTTCTCCCTCACCACTACAGGGCAGAGGTTCTGGAAACAAGGCCCATGTGGCACATGATGTCACCCCTGCGATCCTTCCTCTTGGTCCAAACTGATGTTCCTCCGAGGGGTTCCCACGACGCTTTGCGGCTCCCCTGCCCTGATTCACCTACCCCACCTTGCCCCATTCGCCTGCTCAGGAGACGGGTCACCCTTTGATGACCTCATCAGCGTGTTTGTTTACCCACTCCCCTTCCCTGCTGCTTATTTGTTCACCTTTGGAGAGGCCGATCCAGATGTGCAGATCACAGGCGCACATAATGAGATCTCCTCTCCAAGGATGGAGGGAGGTGAGGAGAGGGCAAGAAGAAAGGATGAAGTAGCACTGCTTTCACCTCCTAAGCCCCTCTCTCTCACTCTCTTGCTCTCTCTCTCTCTCCTTTTCTCTTCCTCTCTCTCTCTATCTCTCTCGGCGTGTTTAATCTTCTCCACAGAGCTTTAGATTCACCCGATTTGTGTTGTTTTATCAACAAGGCAGCCTGAGGGGTGTCTGATTTAATGTGGACCAGGCCTAGGGATCCCAAATAGAGCCCAGCCATAACTAGGTCAGCCCTGTTTATTTAGAGCTTCACTCATTCTCATCCTCGTCTCTGTGTCTGTGTGTGTGTGTGTGTGTGTGTGTGTATGAGGTTGTGTATGTGAGGGCTGATCCTGACCTGAACACCTCTCGGCACGGTACCATTTCCTTCAGCAAGGCCAGAGAACCACTCAAGGGAAAGCATCCCCAAAGTGTGCATTCATCTCACATAACCTTGCTATAAGGGAGTGTTGGGAGCTGGAGCAACAAGTAGTGTATCACTCACTGTTGTCCAAAATAATCACTTGATACAAGCTGGAAATGTTTATGCTAAATGGTTAAATGACTGACAGAGAAGACAGATGAAGAGAGAGCGGAGGTGAGATGATCTCAGTGAAATAAAGAAACCTTATTCTCTGATTACAGAGAATTGCCGGGAAAACACTGACTTGCTTTGCACAATTGTGAAAGTTGTGGAATACCATGGAATTATGAAATACCAACTGAAAAAGCAGGTACAGATTGGACATTATTTCTGATAAATTGCACACTGCTGCCCTTCATCTCCTGTAGCATTTGATCAGTGAGTCATTCCGTGTCAAATCAGATAAGGTTGTTGCTGCACCATCTCAGATTTTGTTCAAATCATCAATGGGTCCTAAAACCAAGGCCTGTGAAATATTTTTGTACAAATCTTCTGTCTTCATATCTTTTTCAGACCCTGAAATTCTTTCATTGAAAAACACATTCCATGTTTGGGCATTTATATCTTGACAAATATTTTCCCTTAGCCTCCTCAAGTTTTCTAGGGTGGAAGACCAACTCATAATAAGCATGTGTAAACAATTTAAAGTCTGTATTAAATGTCTTCTTGAAAAGGCCCTAGATTTTGGAAAAATGTGCATTTAGTGTGATATTGAGGGTTTTATAATAAAATGGCAGGAACTGATTTTACCCACCATGGCTATAGACTTGGCTGGGTATGAAGTTCATTTATATTTTCATCTGCATAAAATGTGTATTCAGTATATGTTTATATCTTTACTGTACCTATATATCCATAAGAAAGTCATTTGTTCTCCAGACGCCAGCCTATATTTATGCTACACAGTTTATATACTGGAGCAATGTTGAAAGATACCTTCCTTAAATAGTCCTATAGCCTTTTGCTGAGGCAGTTGTACCTACAGGTTGTCAAGCATGTCTTCCTAGCTTCATTATTATGAGAGAAAACCAAAGGAACCAGAGCATTCATCCATGTCACACCTTTCCTGTCGCTGCCTCAATCCCGACCACAGAGGCCGCTTTCATGACACCAACCAATCAGCCAACCAATCAACCAATCTCCTCTCTTCCTGCTTCACACAGATGGGAACCTGGTATTGGGAGTTGCAAACCTTCTCCTAAGTTAAACAGCCATGTGCTTTTCACGGGTGGCTGACGAGGAGGACGAGGGCGGGGGAGGCTGTTTTGGAAGAGGCCCTCGCTACATTCCAGCAGCAGCCCACCCACGGCTCCAAAAAAAGGTGCCACCCTGGATCTGGCCGCTGGGCTGGACGCCCGAAGAGACCTGAGGGATGTTTGACAGGTCTAGAATCAGCCTTGGGCCTCCCTTCTCACCCCCACCCCCTTCAAACCAACTGTAATCCAGCTCTTGGGGATTCTGGCACCAGTTACAGTACTGTAGACCTTGGAGCGGGTCAGGTCACCTTGAGACCACAGCCACAGTCATGCAGGTGGGCAGTGGAGAAAGTGGGGCAGGGAGTGTAGTGGTCAGTGGTGGTGCTGCTGCAATCCCAGTAAAGAAGTGAATGTCATATATGTCTAGTGCCCAAAATGTCTGATGCCATCAGTGTCAAATGTCTAAGGTGTCTGAAATATGTATGTTTGTATGTGCCATCCTGTGCCTGTAACCATGTATGATGAAAACGTAGGAAACTGTGACAAAGAAAGGGGACAACTAATAGGTGTTTGGTGTTTTGTCTTCCAGGCAGCGCTGCATGGAAGGCAATAGGGTTAGGGTTAAGGTTTAGGGTTAGGTGTCTTGAAGTCGACGGTCGCAGCGCTGCCTTGAAGTCGACGGTGGGGGCTTAAAACACCATCGAGCCAACTAATAAACTAACTAACTAACTGAAAGAGCAGGATCTGTGTGTGCAGGTCTGTGACTGAGTGTGCGCTCTACGGATTGGCTTTGTGTTTCTGTGGAACAGGCCAGCTGATGTCGTTCATCAGCGCTGGCCTGATGAAGTGGTGTGGAGGGGAATCAGCTGGAGGAGCTGGAGTGCAGTGGAGTGGACTGAAGTCCCCCGGCTGGAATGAGGTCCTGCTCCCCCTGGACCCTCTGCGGAGCTGTGTGATCATGGGGCACTGAGAGGTCATATTAGCCCTCTATGGCCCTCTCTCAAAGACCCCTTTATACTTGACTTTGCGCATTCAAGTGGCTCCAGGTTTCACAGGAATGGATAGGTTATTACCCTTCACTTCAAAGTGAAGAATACGTGGAATTAATAAAAATTATCTTTCATGAAGGGTACTTCAAGGTCCGGGTGTTTACGCAATCCAATAAAGCGAAATGTATGATGTTGTGGCCTCAGGACAGGAGACAACCAGCTGGACATAAGCAGAGTGATGACATCAGTGCTTAAGCCAATACAGATTGGTGGATAATAGTTGGATGAGTTTCCAGAGTCCATTATCACAGGACGAGGGTTCTATAACTGCTTAATACGAAATGCATCTGTAACACAGCTGTCTGGAGCAAGCAAACACTTCGCTTGGACTTCAAAACAGAATTACTTTCAAAATTGGCGTTAGGCTCTTATGTTTTGGGAATCACTCCAATAAATGATCTCAGAACTGTGATGCCGCTGCGTGAAGATTGTCCTCATCCATTCACATTAGCACACTTTCAGAGCTCGGGTCAAACATCAGCTTGTGATGGTCCAGTTGTCGCTGCTTCAACAACACACTTGAGAGCTCCAGTCTGCCATCGACTTTGTGTTAACCTTTTCTTTCCTCACCCACCCCCCCCAACCCCACCCCCCTCTCTGTGTCACTCCCTCTTCACCTGTTCACCTGTTCACATTAGACACCTAAAATACTAGATTGAATACAAACCAGGTGTCGCACCTGTACCACAAATAAATCGAGTCAAGGCACACGTCTTGCCTCACCTGCAAGTCATCACCTCCAATATCTCCCGTCTTAAATCCTACAATAAGCTCGCGCGACCACCCTTCCTCTGACAGTTTCTAAGTTTAGCTGAGAGGTTGCAGCTGGTTGTACCGTGCCACAGGAGGTTTCATATTTACTACCTACATGTGACGCGGCGGCTTCCAGCGTCCATAAAACCGCTTCAGCGCACTGGCTGAGCCGCTGGCCGTGTTTTGATTGCGGTGGCCGGGGCGCAGGGTGTATATTTTCTTGAGGGGGGCAGTGGAGGGCTGTAGGGCTTCTAAATGGCTGGAAAGACTGGAGCGCCTCCAACCAGCGTAACCAGCATCCAACACGTAATGAAAGCACTCAATCAAAAAAGGTAGAAAAAAAATGCAGAATGGGGTTCAGGGTGATATACGTGTGTGTACTTTCACACAGAAACGCACATGCGTGCATATTCAATCATATACAGTACATATACTAATGCATGTACAAAAACACTCAAATTCACATACATGTATATACATGCAAACATTTACAAATGCAATTTACTGTATGTAACACACATAGACACATGCACATTTACCATATACAGTAGATCAACACACACATGAACACACACACACACATGAACACACACACACACACACAAGCACTCTTTTAACCATGTTAAAAGAAAAACACTCCTTAAAACATTCGCAAATATCCATTACAACAGGGTGAAAAAAAATAAGAAAAACACCACTTATTCTCCACTGACGCCATCTACTATGCGTCTCTATTTGGGTAACACGCCTTATCTCTCCCAAAGCTGTTTATGCCGCTGCTTATCACAACTGGGGCTGGAGACGCTGGGGTGAGTGCAGGAATGGCCACCCGTGGGCCCGCGCTGGGACGTCATGCAGCTCATGGTCACCCCACCGACAGCGCTGGGACCGGGATGGAGCCGAAACCCAAAACCCTGCGAAGGTCACGGAGAGAAAAAAAGAGCTACGTGTGTGATGTAATGTTTGTGTTTGTGTAGGGGTCTGCAAGGGGCGACATGAGGAAACGGGGAACATGAGTGTGTGTGTGTGTGTGTGTGTGTGTGTGTGTGTGTGTGTGTGTGTGTGTGTGTGTGTGTGTTTGTGTGTGTGTGTTTGTGTGTGTGTGTGCATGCTTTCATTTGATTGTGACAGTCAGTATGTGTATGTTTGTACAGTATGGTCTTTTTTGGGGCACCAGTATTAGTTGGAATAATATTCTGCGTGTGTGTGTGTGTGTGTGTGTGTAAATGAGAGAGAGAGTGAGTACACATAAGTGTGAAACTGGTGTGAAAGCCTTGACCTTCTTTTCACATACAGTATGCGCCCACAGTGCCACCCAGTAAGATGAATTTGTGAGAGCAAGAAAAAGGAGTGCTGGGTTTTCGTTTCAAGTGTCCCGGCCCGCTTGGCCCACCACCAGTGTAAGCGTGCTTATCTCCGAGCCTTAAGGAGTCCAGGCACTACCAGCAGTCACACAGTGAAGGAGAGATATTAATCTG
Organism: Alosa sapidissima; assembly: GCF_018492685.1. Classification (NCBI taxonomy): domain Eukaryota; kingdom Metazoa; phylum Chordata; class Actinopteri; order Clupeiformes; family Clupeidae; genus Alosa; species Alosa sapidissima. Next base: position 18,906,197 of record NC_055968.1, on the reverse strand, counting down.
GACACCAGTTTTTCTCCCCCTCCTCCTCGTATTTTTTATCTTGGACGGAGGAGGGACCACTATAGTGGACCAGCCTGTGTTTATGGTGGCCTGCCTTGCAAAGGGCTAATGTCAAATATACACACAATTTCTCAGACTAAAACAAAGATGCCTTTTTGGGTTGGGACTGCTTAGAAAGGGGCCAAGTAAGGTTACGCATGTGAATGTGTGCACACAAACACACACACACACACACACACACACACACGCACACACACACACACACACACGCACACACACACACACTCACACACAAATTGAATCATTACAATGAAGAGCTGAGGCCCCTGTAATTCAATCTCTAGTTTGGCCTTGCATTTGGTTAAGTGTGACCTAATCAATTCCACACAAAATTCACCAAAAACAATTCAAACACTTAAGGAAACAGACAGAGAAGATAGACTGTGATTTAAACGAGAGAGGGAGAGAGGGAGAAGGAGGTGGCTGTGGCCTGCTGAAAACCACCCGATTCTCTCTCTCCTGGCAAGTGGACGGCTGCAAGCGGGACAAGGCTGTGCCCAGGGCCGGCAGCCAGAGGCTCGCCAGGGAAATGTGGCCCAGATGTTGCCGCAAGGCCAGGCAGCACGGACGCTTGCTCACGTGCTCGGTTTGTTTTTCCGTGCCGAGCTCTGACTCAGGAGCCTATTTGGTGCCAGCGAGGCCCAGCAAGCGTCTCCACGACCAGCAGCAGAATCACTGGAGACAAGAGGAGGGGGAGGATGAGGGAGAGGGAGAGGAGGAGGGGGGGGGGGAGGGAGAGGGGGAGCTCAGCAAGCACAAGCAGAGTTACCATTCAGAAAGTAACCACAAGCCCTCCCCTGCGCTCTAAACACAACCAGATGGCCCTGCCCGCAAAACCTTATTATCTGATCACGCACACAGCTCTGGTTCGGGACAGCAGTGTTTGTATGTGTGTGTGTCTGTGTGTGTGTGTGTGTGTGTGTGTGTGTGTGTGTGTGTGTGTGTGTGTGTGTGTGTGTGATGTGTGGTGCAGTGGTTAATCACCTGAAAGGGAAAACAGATGTTAGAGAAGGTGTCAGTGGCCACAGCCCAGGGAGCTTTCAAGGGCACTGCACACAGCTGACCGCAACAGAGGTGCACCTAAAACACTCAGGTATGTAAAACACTCAGGTATGTGCACACACGCACACACACAAAGATGCACACACACACACAAACCCCTACAGGTTCAATTCAACCCCACACACAGGAAATGACATCCGAAACATGCTCAGGCTTGGCATTTTTAAAGTCCAAAACACTTTTTTGTATTGGGTTGCTTTTTCCATGTCTGCCTTTACTTTTTTGAGTGAGGAAAAGATTAATGAATGCACTTCAATGAATCATACCTGACGCATTCTGCAGTTCCCAGAAGGATCATTTCATGCCAACAAGACCATCGATAGCACATCTGTCTTTCCATTCTCCTTTGATATTTGCATGCTTTCTTCATTAGAACGGCATGCTGCTTTTGTGAATTGTAAATTAGAAGTGCAGTTCCCAGCAACCTGTGCTACCACTCCATTACGTTCTGTCTAATCACTCAGTCTATTGTCTGGTATCTGCTCCCTGATTTTGCAGCCTTGCCTCATTAGAACTACTCTCTTCTTGTGTGAAGCCTAAATTCCAACAACAGCAAGCTACTGTCCTACCAACACTATGCTGCTATTATTTTATGTCTACAGTAATTTCCTGTGTTTTAGCCGCATTGTGTATAAACCACAGGACAGTGTTTTATGCAAGTTAAAAAAAAACAAAACTACAGTATATTAATACCATATTAACTGCCCCCGTGTATTAACCTCATAGCTGAAGACATTTTGCAAAATCAATGCGTAAGCCGCGGCTAATAGTTGGGAAATGATGGTAATCGGCATTATCTGATGTGGGGTGGGGTGTGTTGATGTGCCTTAAGGGGAGGCTGTGTGAGGTACCTGAATGCTCCTCTGTGTTTGGGCCCAGGCCGTAGTTCCAGGAGGAGCGTGGCGGCTCCTCTCCCACGCCTGCCGGGGCCAGAGGTCGGAGGTGGGGAGAGGGGTCAGATGATTTGTGTGTTTGTGTTGCCTCCTATAGGAGCAGAGGGGGGGGAGCAGTTCAAAGATAAAAATGCGAGAAATTTGAAATGCGAGGGTGTGTGTGTGTGTGTATATGTGTGTGTGTCCGGGGGTTTATGTGTGTGTAGTGTATGTGTTTGTGTGGGGAGGTTGCTTGTGTGTGTGTGTGTGTGTGTGTGTGTGTGTGTGTGTGTGTGCGTGCGCTTGTGTGTGCACGTGTGCTTTTGATGAGTCTTTTTGTGATGAATTCTCCTTTTATGAATGTTCTTCAGATTGTTTGTACTGTGTGTGCATGTGTGTATGAGTGTTTGACCAGGGGTTAGGTATGTGCACACATGTTTGCAGGGAGGTTGCGTGTGTGTGTGTGTGTGTGTGTGTGTGTGCGTGTGTGTGTGTGTGTGTGTGTGTGAAATCACACATGAGCTGGCGTGGCTGTTTTTCTTCCTGGGCCCACCTCCGGGTGGCTCGAGTGCGTCGGGTGATTGATGTGGCGGCGGGTGGGATGAAGCGGCTTTGTCGTGGCGTGCTCAGCCCTATTGGGCCGTTTCACAGGGCTGTGCGAGCGTCCCAGAGCCGCCTCGTCTGCTTTTCACATTCACCGCACAAAGCGCAGCCTTCGCCACGCCACACACCAACACCACCTGACCCCCAGCGGCAGACCTCTCCACACACACACTACCGCTGCAGGACAAGAATGGGGCGAGAAAGAGTGTGCCGCAAACTTAGTCTCACATTGGACATCAATTGCCATTTTCATAGCATTTCATTTCATTTCAACTAAGAATTTATTTCTGTGGTTTCAAAACATGTCATCAACACTGCATGAGAGGCAGGGAAAATAACAGTAGCCTGGCTAGCTTGCATTGCTATTTTACTAGTTGAGGAAATTTAATGAAAATGAGTGTCATTATCTATGTGGCTACCATTTACCATTACAGTAATGCAGAGGTGCACACAAACACACACACACACACACATGCCAAAGCAGTAATACAGGGATGTGTATAGTAAAGCCAGGGAATTGTAACATACTGATTAAACTTCAAAATGAAGTATGAGAGGAGAATTCATTGTAGAGTATCCTCATTAAGCAGGATATGAGAAACAAGTGCAGTTCTAGCTTTCTACATTTTTCATTGAACTATCTAATTTTCCCCCTTTCTCTCTCTCCCCCTCTGTCTTGAGCCTCTGAGCCTCTTCTCTCATTTTGATCTATCAAGTGTAAATACTTAAGCATTCCATCCCATGTATTCATATGTTTATGTCTGCAAAACTATGAGCACAAGCCAACCTAATAAAGCCAAGTAGCTGGCTGACCTCACTGTTACGTTTTTTCTTTTTTTTACAGATGGTATTTGTGTGTTGGCCGTTAAACGGGACGTTCAGCTCAGGTGATGAAGTGGTTCTGGTTGGCAACAGCAGAGACATTCATAGGCCCGTTTCCTCAAAACTAGCCATTCAGAGCTTCTCCACAGTGCTGGATGTCAATAACAGACTCTCTCTCTCTCTCTCTCTTTCTCTCTCTCTCTCTCTCTGTTGTGTGTGTGTGTATGTGTATAATTGTATGGAAGTCTGCATGTGTGCATGATGTGAGCATGTGTAAGTGTGTGTGTGTGTGTGTGTGTGTGTGTGTGTGTGTGTGTATAAATGTGTGGGTGTATAAATGTGTGTGTGTGTGTGTGTGTGTGTGTGTGTGTGTGTGTGCGTGTGTGTGTGTGTGTGTGTGTCTGTAAGTGTGTTTATATATGCCCGGCGTTAGGTCACTTCTGGCCATGGATTCTGTCTGGTCTAATCTCTCCTCTTGGCGTAAGCTGTGATTTGTGAGAGTGTCCCTTGTCCAGCGCAGTAAAACTGATGCATCATCCAGATGAATCTGAAGCGTATGAAGTGCCAGTGTGTGTGTGTGTGTGTCTGTATATGTGTGTCTGTATGTGTGTGTGCATATGTGTGTGTGCATATGTGTGTGTGTGTGTGTGTACTGTGACTATCTGTGATGAAAGTTGGTTGGTAGTCATGGTAGGTGTGCAAGTAGATAGCAAGTTATTGGACAAGTTATTGGATATCACTAAATTTCTAAACATTTTACAATATCAGATGTGATATTTATGAGCCCTGTAAAAACAGTCTGTGCTTTTAGTCAATTTTGTTAGACTAACATGTCAAAGGGGTGTTGAGTAGGCACTGATTCATTGTTTTTATTTGAAGATGCATTCGGTGGAATGTTCTACTTTCACACTACTCTTGTCCTTACAATACAAGTTTACAAAGCATTTTGCTGTCACTGAACTCATCTTGTTGCGTCTAACTCAATACCACTCTCAAGATGGGTGACAGACCTCCAGTTTTTTTCAAACTGTCACAGCAGGGTCATCTTGCTAGCATGTGTGATTTCACCCGATATCAGTGACCTGCTATATAAGCCTCCTCTGTTTCTCCATCATGATGAAATATCTCTCTGCTTCCAGCAAATGTAAACGAGTCTGAAGAATGTTGTAGTACTCGGTCCAGTATTTGAAAAGGAGCGTGTGTTTAACCAATCAACAAAAACACAGTGCCAGAGGGGAGTGCGTCAACGGCCGTCTGGAAAACCAATGAGCAGGCCACTCAAGTGTGTCCACTCAGCAGTGTTGATGCAGAACAGCAACTCACACAAAGCTTTTTGTCCTTTGTAGTGATGTGTGCTAAACTGATTAAAACAAACAGGAAAAATGGAGAGATGGCATGATGAAATAACAGCCGTTGCACAGAGGCCAGTGATCATTCGCCACCTCCACCTTCATCCTCCAGTCTTCTTCCTCCTCTTTCCTCTCTTTCTTTCTCTCCTCTCTTCCTCCTCCTCTCTCCTCTCTTTTCTCCTCTCTCTCTCCGTATGTCTCATCCTCTCACAAAAGCATTTCCTATTTCTCAATAATTTTCAAGAGAAAAGCATATCAGTTCATCTTTTTTTTTTTTACTTTTGAAATGTGTGCGCACTGTGCGGCTATTGTTTTATCTGTTTATTTGATCTATTTACAACATACTGTATGTATCTAAGCTGTATGTTGATGTTTTGGCACCAAGTCAGTTTTTAAAAAAAAAAAGAGCTACGGAAAGTCAAAGGTCTGTATTGGCCGCTCCTCTTTTCCAGAGACGGGCCCATCAGCCCCTCCTCACCTCTCCAGGTCTCACCTCAGGTCTGGTGATGGAGGCGTTGGAGGTTGTAAGGGCTGTGCTCCTGCCTGGGCTCTGCTCTGCTAACCTCATCTCTGCCTGCGAGGGTCCCCGGGGGGCGGTCCAGCGCAGGAATCTGTGTATCAGTTCATAGTGTCTGACAGCACCACTCACTTTGGCCTTCTCCGTGTTCCAGAAGATCAATAACATTCTCGGAACTGACTCTGTATGAGTGCGCACGTATGTGTGAGTGTGTATGTGTGTGTGTGTGTGTGTGTATGTGTGTGTGTGTTTGTTTGTGTTTGTTTCTTGTAGTTTTGAGAATATGTGTGTGTATGTGTTAGGGTGGGAAGGTTATGACCAGGGGTGTAGTGGTAAAAAAGAGGTGGGTCAACTATAATTTCTGTGAGCAAGCGGACCACAACATGGTCACTGGTATGGTGGACCACTGCATACCAGTGTAAATAGATTAGAGTCACTCTGACCAATAATCCGGTGTGCCGATATTATCGGCAGATATTAGCTATTTGCCAATCTATATAACGGCTGATAATTATTTTTAAATTAAGTAAAGGACAGCCAAATAGTGATCCTTCATTAAAATGTCCAGTATTGTCTTTTCAGCTTAACATTACTGTACGTCCAACAGTAAAATTATGGTTATGCTTATGGGATTTGAAAGACACTTTTGTCCAAAGCAACTTACAAATGAAAGCAATACAACAGTTTTATGTTGGTAAAACTACATTAAGGAAAATAGCAATAATACACAATAATGTCAATGCAATATCAATGATCAATAGCTTAATGAAAATAAACAGATACTATAATATACAAACCATAACTTATAAGAACCGCTTAATTAACTAAGTGTATGCTAAACAGATATAAAAGATATGACAGATTTAGACCCCTCTTTAAGCTATCTATAATTAATTATTCCACTGCTTGGTTGAATTTCCCATTGTCCTACGTAATTTAGAACGACCATTAACCGTATGTTATCTGCACACCTATGAAGTAGATCCATTTTTTTGGCCGTATCACACTTGTATATTAATTCGCCGAACTCGTTGTGAAGTTTAAATGAACTGTCACGTTGCATCCGAGCTGCAAATGCAGACGTTCAGAACATTGCAACATTGTAGCATATGACGGAGGTGGCTTTTAGCTAGATGGATGACAGCAGACTAAGTAAAAGCGATGTTTCAAAGCTAAAGTTCATCAGAATCTTGGGATACGCCCGCTTGACAACGGGAGAGATAGAACTAACGACTGGCCTTTGGCCGTAGCAACCATCCATTTAGAACTAGTAACGGCAGTTTGTCCTGTGAGTTGAGAAATTAGTTGATATGTGTCGGAAGAAATTAGTTCTACAAACAAGACAGTTTTAGCTATTAAAACGTTTAAATTGTAACAGGAAATGAACACAACGCAAGTGGCAACAGTGGAATAAGCGGGATAATGGACTCCACGGTGGTCTGTTCACAGAAGTTAATGCACTACAAGGTTTACTACCTCCGCTTCGCGTCGGGGCCGTTTTACAACCTCGACCGTGCATTAACTTCTGTGAACAGACCACCGTGTCTTCCATTATCCCTTACTTAATATCAATACCACTGAAATAATTTACTTAGCATGCATTCAATGTGTAGGGTTCGAATCTAAATGCTATAGCCTACCTACCTGTCAGAGTGAACTTGCCCAGTTATTTTTAGGACTTTATTATGTCATGGATGTGAAGCCATGTAGCATGTATCTATCTATCTATCTATCTATTGTATTTTATTGGTGAGCTAATTATGAGAAATAAAACTTTATTTCAGGATACACTTCAGGCGCAGTTTTCCGTGGTTGGTTGATATTATTATGAACACCGAATTATTATTATTATTATTATTTTTTTTTTTTCGCATGGCCAAATTTCTGTCAAGGATTCCCGGGACACTGAAAGACCGGGGTACACGAAACTTGGTGGGCATGTAGCCCCACATGGATAGCATGGAACGATAATAATTTTTCGTTTTGATCTGTAGCCCCCCCGCTGGACTGAACACCCCGAAAGGAAGGTAGGGCAGACCCAGTTTTCTGTGAATATCTCGAGAACCGTAGGGTTTAGGAAGACCACCTTTTTTTGTATGTATATCTTAAGGGGCCATGTCAACCTATTCCATAACCACTCATTTCATGTATAGCGCCACCTAGTTAAAAACAAAAAAGTAAAAATTAGGTGTTGTAATCGCAGGTATCTGTGACCTAACATGGCCAAAACTGCATGAAATTGGAAGTGTAGGATCATTATGACACCCTCTGAAGGCACGCCAAGTTTCATGGAATTCCGTTCATGGGCGGCCATACAATAAATTAATTTATAATACTGTACACCAACTGGCCTGTAGGTGGCCGGACACAGTTTTCTGTGAATATCTCGAGAACCGTAGGGCCTAGGAGGACCACCTATTTTTTGTATGTTGGTCTTAAGGGGCCATGTCAACCCATCCCATTACCACTTATTTCATGTATAGCGCCACCTAGTTAAAAATGAAAAAGCAAAAGAATAGGTGTTGTAATCACAGTATCTCTGGCTGACATGGTCAAAACTGCACGAAATTGAAACTGTAGGATCATTATGACACCCTCCGAATGCATGCCAAGTTTAGTGGACTTTCGTTCATGGGGGGGCCATACAATAAATTAATTTATGTGTACATTTAGTGACCGTACACCAACAGAGTTTTCTGTGAATATCTTGAGAACCGTAGGGCCTAGGATGACCAATTTTTTGCGTATGTTTGCCTCCATTACATTACATTACATTACATTACATTTAGCAGACACTTCTTGACCAAAGTGACTTACATATGTCAGCTATATTACAAGGGATCACATTGTCCCCGGAGCAACTTGGGGTTAAGTGCCTTGCTCAAGGGCACAACGGTGGAAGCCGGGAATTGAACCGACAACTTTCAGGCTACTGCATGCTAGCCCAGCTCCTTAACCACTACACTACCACCGCACCGCAACCACCGCCACTACCACCGCCTCCAGGGGTCATGTTAACCCATTCCATATGCACACATGTGCATAAACAGATATTCACACACACACAAATACATTCAGAGTAATCATACGTATGACACATACACACACAGTAGACATATGTACGCATGCATGCACATGCACACACACAGGCACTCACACAGACACACCCACAAGCACATGCACGCACACACAAACACACACACACACACACACACACACACACATAAACACGTACATGCACACATGCACACAATTCAAGAATTTCTCAGAATTATGAACAGGCAAGATAGGGGTGGGGTTGTATAAAATTTATCTTACATGTGAAATCTATGAACTAATCATGTTTTGGTACTTGTTGTCTAGCAGATACCAGTGAGAATTGAGTGTGCATAATGCAATTCAGTGAGACAGTAATCCTATATGCCTTTCACCTTCTAGCCAGCAGCCAGACCAGCAGAACTTTGCTGAATTAATGAAAGTTAAGCAGGCTAAGAGTAGGTTCCTACTGGAAGCAGTGTTGTTGGCTGGCCAGTAGGTGGCACTCTTCCCTGTGGCCAAAAGCCACCAAAGAAATATCAATCCCAATGTCCTATTGCAGTGACAGGGACACTGTATTGCAGGAGATGTTTGCCTTTGCATGAATGTTAAATTGAGGGCCTGACCATGGTTGTTAAAGATCCCATGGCACTTATCGCAAAGAGTAGGTGGTTCCCTGATTTGCTTTATTTATGTACACATACATAAAGACACACACACATGCACACACACACACACACACACACACACACACACATACACACCAGGGATGGAAATTAGCCACCCGCCCCCCGCCAAATGCGGGTAGTTTTGTGCGCTGGCGGGTGAATTTGGTCAACTTACCAGCCACTGTGGCGGTTAGATAAATAGAGCTAGCATAGGCTACCACAAACAGTCAGATCCGATCTAATTTTCATAGTTATTGACGGTTAAAAATAAGAAAGTGTCTGTAGGGATCATGTACTGTAACGTTACCAGCCGTAAATCGCGCTGATTTGAAGTTCAACAACTACCAGTGAGCCGCCACCTGCAGCATAGCCTATAGTCACTGGTGCAGTGCTTCACTTTTTGCCATTACCATTAAGAAACTGTCGCTATGCTTTCATGTGCCACTGCTAGCTTATTTCAAGATGACTGCATAAACAAGTGAGATCTAGTGAGATCTGTGGATCTGCGTTGTATCTAAACAGACTAATATTCTCACGCAAATTTGTCTTTTGAAGTGGCCCGTAGCTATTTTAATTGACACCTTCACGGAAAACAAGGTGACATGCTACTATTTAGACCTATGAGGCAAACAGGCGGACATCTCCACACCCATTCGTCGTGGTGGAATATCCTACAAACTTTTAATTCAGGAGATTAGCCTACATATCAGAATAAACAGCAGAATTTACCGAACACAAAGGTGTAAAGCATTCCGTTATGCAACTAGCCGTTCCAGAGTAATCCGGTTTTGAAATTGAAGACAATGTCTATGAGGTCTCTAACTTTGGACTGTTGTAATACACGATACGGCCAAATACAAAAGAGAGTTTTTAGAGTTTTTCCAATGTAGTTTCACAAAATGCTAAGTATTAAGTTTCCTAAAGCTGAGCTGTGCATTTATTGTTCAGTGCATGATTTCATAACAGGCCAAACAGAAAATAAATACTAAATGTTAAATATTGCCTTGATACCTGTAAATATTTAAATCAGATGATGTACAGTATAGTTAGATCAGGTTGGAGAGTCGATTATAGGATGCTCCAGAACTCACACAAACGGAGTCTTAAAGGAGCCACACCACTTTTATGACATGACACTATGGCATATTATTGTGGTTCTGTTGGCTTTTAGTTTTGTTGCTACTGTGCTTGTAGATTTAGGGCAAAATTCAGCACATTTTAGTCGTATCGCAATAATGCCGATAACCGTGATCATTTTAAGTAGCCTACTATAATCATGATATCACATTTTCATGCCATTTCTCTAGTGGCTGGTAAAAAAGTTGAGGGGCTGGTAGATTTTGGAATCCACCAGCCACAGTGGCAGGTGGAACAAATATTTAATTTCCATCCCTGATACACACACACAAAAACACACACACACACACACATACATGCACACACACGACATGCACAAACACGCACACAAACACATAAACACACATACACACACACACACACATGCACCCACACATACAAACACACCTACATACACGCACACACACACACACTCACACACAAAAAAACACACACAAAACACATATACACAAAAACAACCACACACTCAATTACAAACACACAAAAAAGGAACAAAGTAGGAAATGAACACAATTTGACAAGCGTAACTTATTTTTCTGGAAAAAATGTGTTTGACTGGGCAGCGGTCATATTTTGTACTGCTCTGCGGTACATCTCGTTATAACATTAACTAGCTGACTAGCAAAGGGAGCTTGTCACTAACTTTCAGTGCTTAAATGCCAGAGAATGCATGAAATAAAAATTTCTGACTTTACATCCTGAATTTGATTTGTAACATCTGATCACTGATCGTTGTTTTAGGACATTAAGCCACAATCTCTTTTGTTTACAATAGGTGTTAATGAAGAATAAATGCTTTATGTCATCTTTGGCCAGGTGCGAGGCCTATCAGACACGAGGCCCTGGGCGACAGCCCCATTCGCCCCCCCCCCCTGCGATGGCCCTGGGTACACTGACTATATCATTAATGCGTTTTCTAGTAAATGCATAGAACACAACAATCCTATGGTTTATGTACCCTGTAGCCTCGTTTTGGTTTACAATGGCCTCCGTGTGAATAAGGTGAATTAATGTCAACGATGTGCCTTGTTGAGCCAGTGGCATGAATCTACCATGCACCAAATTAACCTTAAAAACGTTTAGTAGGTTTAGTAGCCTGCTGTTTTTCGGACTCACTCACATTGGGCTTGTAGTCGAGGCCGTTTGTCTAACAGTGCAATATGAATAAACTACATCTTGTGCACTAACAATATGAAAGTATAGGCAAATTGTAAAACTACATAAGCCTAATTTATAATGGCTTATGCATTGTTATAATGGCTCATGCTGTTGTTTAGAGGTGGATAAACTCAATTTAGAGTTTGATAAGCACAATTTTGAGGTGCGTAAATGCTATTTCCGAAATTCAGAAGGTGCGTAAACAGCGTTTACGTACGTTTAGCCTCCACTACAGCCCTGGTTATGACTGTATGTGTGTGTATGTGTTTTTGGATAGGAGGGTTATAACTTGTATGTGTGTGTATGTGTGTGTGTGTATGTGTGTGTGTGTGTGTGTGTGTGTGTGTGTGTGTGTGTGTGTCTGTGAGTCTGTGTCTGTGAGTCTGTGTGTGTATGAGTGCGCTGACGTCTGTACATCACATAAACATCTCAAACAGTCGGCCTCTGGAGTACCTCTTGTGTCTGCAGACAGACACAGCTGTTGGCGAGGACAATTCAACCTGCCAGAGTGTCCACGAGCGACCAGAGGTATGAGCACCCCCCCACCCCCCCGCACCCCGAGTCCTACTCCACTCCCCTACCTTCAAAAAAAAAAATCTCCACCAGCTTGATTACTCCTTAAGTAAACAGTCCTGCGCAAAACTCCCCCCTGGTCCCCCTCCTAGGGGCGCGGGTCAACAGGACCGATTCCTCATCCTTATATGGCCGGCTGACGAGAAAAACTGAAACGCCGCAGATAACGACCCGACGGGCCATCCGTTTTGACGGTGCCAGTGTTTACGTGACCGTCTCCGACTCGCTGAAATTACAGGGGGATTGGGGATCCTGTGGAGGGGAGCAGCTGTGCCGCGATATTTACAACTCAGGAAGGTGTTGGGGGTGTCGGGGGGATAGGGGGATGAGGGAGCATAGAGAGAAAGAGAGAAGGGGGGGGGGGGGGTGGTAACCTCTTCAGCTATCTGTCCTTAAACTGTGACAGTGGAAGGTTTGCACAGTGTTTACGTCCCGTGAGAATCATTTGTAAGGATTGAGTATCTGAACGAAGGGAAAGAGGAGAGATTGAGAGCGTTACAGCGGAGTTGTCAGAAGCGTTGGATTTACGTTACGAGGAATATGTGTGTGTGTGTGTGTGTGTATGTGTGTATGAGGCTGCTGAGCATTCCTGCTCACCCCCAAGCGCCTGGCTGCAGCTGGGGCTTGGCTGCCTCACTGCGAGATGACACTCCCCGGGTTCTACACACACGGATGCACAGCATTTTAGTGTGTGTGTGTGTGTGTGTGTGTGTGTGTGTGTGTGTGCGTGTGTGTGTTTGTGTGTGTGCGTGTGTTTGAGATTCCTTCTGTGACTGCATTTGTGGTCTTGGATGTGCATGTTTTTGGAAGGGAAGTGATTTATTCTTTCCTTGTGAATAAATGTTTTGTGAATGTGAAAAATAAGGATCAAATGAAGGACATGTTTAATAGGAGTGAGTGGCCCATTATGTGATTGGTAGGTATTACAGTAATTGGGTGGTGAAGACATCACATAAAATGGTTTCATACATCCATGCCTGGCTTTGCCATCTCACATCCACTCTGTGTGTTTGTGTGGTCTGGATTTGGAAGCTTTTGACTGGATTCCTGGATTGGGCCTTGGGTGTTTCTAATGAGCATTGATTCAAATTACACTGAAAGGGATTGGAACAACTCATAGCTCACACCACAAACGTTGAGCTCATAATCTTCAGGGTAAATAGAGGCAGTTTGCGGGAAAAAAGCCTTTTCTTAAAAAGGATATCTTTTGGTGGGAATAAGAACATGAACTTTTCATGTCATCCTCAAACACTTAACATGTAGCCTAAGATCCACGAGGAGTAATGTCCAACTCAAACAATTTTTCCAAACTGTTCTTAAGATAAATGTTTCTTCTCACTCTCACCCTCACTTTCAGTCACTCATAGTATTATAATAGTTTACCCAGATGGACATTTTTTACTAATTAGACATTTTGGCATTCTTTATTGGACCATATCATTGCAAGTTTCCAATAGGCCTATAGTAAATTAGTTTACACTACTGTCGTAAATCTCTTAGATATAAATCACTCACAGCATAACTGTTCTAACGAAGCACTGCTTTTATACTGGAAGAGTTCATGATATTTAAGCGAAACTGATATAGGGTTTGTGTGCCAGTATTGCACTATTTCAATGCTGGGTCAGCAGATTAATGAAAAATTCAGGGCTGCACAATTCCACTCCAAACACACACACACACACACACACACACCCTTTGTGAACACAAGTTTATGGCGCTAAAGGGCGGTGTAATTCTTATGGGCCTCTTTTGGAAACCTCAGAAGATAAATATGTTGTGCTTAATTCTGCTCAGGCCCTTGGTTTGTGCTTTTTTGAACGTCTCCCCGGCAGCGGTTTTTGTAGAGGTCAATTAAATATAATTTAAAATTCCTTTAAGTGTAGCATCATGAGAAAAATAAGGAGGGAAGAAATAAACACCCATATTAGGCATAGCTCAGATGTGAGCAAATGTAGGAATAATAGGTATAACTGCGTGAAGCGATTTAATGCTAGTTTATATAAATAGTTGGCATATGGCTGATTACACTCTACTGTGAACATATCACAGTAAGCTAGCTGACATAACACCGTGCTAATTATCCGCGCCTTTCATATACATGATTCCCGCATGAAATATTACAGCACAATTAGTCTATAAATGGTATCATTTCCATGGCATGGTGCTCTCTACATTTAATGCACTGCAGGCCAATCCATTGAACACACAGTGCTCTATGAGTCCAGTGCTATAAATAAGAATACTTTGAACGGCATTTTTGTGAATATCCTGGCACCAACGGAAAACTTGTGTTTATTGTCAACGCCTAAGAAATGGCACTGTGTGTGTTTGTGTGTGTGTGTGTGTGTGTGTGAGTGTGTGTGTGTGCATAATACACAATTGTGTGAGTGTGTGTGTTTGTGTCTGTGCATGTGTATGTGTATGTGTGTTTGTGTGTGTTTGTGTGTGTGTGTGTGTGTGTGTGTGTGCATGTCCATTTTGTACATCATTTGAGCCCAGGTATGAGATCACTTATGTGTGTCTAACGTGCACAACAATGCACAGAAACAATAACCACTCCCTCAAAAATAGCTCTCCTTCCCTCAGGGGAAGCTGTGGTTTATTATAATTTGCAGGCCCTGCATGCTTTTTTTCAGACCTGTAAATAATGATTTCACTGGACCAGATTTTAATGTCACTGCGCTACGAATTGACATGCGTGTCGGCCCCACGGGCCAAGAAATCCAGGGAGAAAATAGAAGGGTCTGATGAATAAAATTATAGCCGCAAAAGGCCAAGTCCAAACTCGGGAGAAGAAAGAGTTCTTTTGTTTGTTTTGTTCTCTGCTCTCTCCTGAGCTGCAGAGTAACTATTTACACTAAAAATTACGATCAACCGAGGGTATACTGGCCGCTCGATGAAACTGGACCAGAGAAGAAATAAGAACAGGGAAAAAGGAGAGAGAGAGAGAGAGAGAGAACCCCTTAATCATAATGTGAAGTATCTGTGGTCGGAGAGCTTTAGAATACTGATTACAGTGTGTCGAATATGCTTAGCGGCGTTTGGGCTTCGTCTGTGTAAAAAGAGCCTTGCTTGCGCTAATGGCTTTGCATACTTCCATGAATCTTTCACCGATATGAACAGTGGTTTGTAAACAAGTCAGTGTCCATCTATGAAGATATTTTTTATTCACTGCCCTCCATTTTTGGACTCGGATTTTTGGGTGTTCACCCTCGATGCACAGAGGAAGGGGTTTGTCTGAAGAACAAACTAGAGAACCGTTCATTTAAGCTGTGTTTTCTCTTATTTGTGCCAGCTTTTGGGGTTCCATAGTGGAGCCCTGGGAGGACAGCACATGGAGGAAACATAAATGGGACCTGTGACATGCCAGGACTGGCAGTTGTGCTGACCCACCAGCCCTGTTCCAGTTGGAACCAAGTTTGGGTGGCCCTGCCTATTCCACCACCTCTCAGGAGACACAAGAGCATATATGATGGTGCTTGTGTGTGTGAGTGTGTAACATAATAATGGGGGGGGGGGTTCTGCATTTCCCCCCTCGGGGGGTAGTGTGCACATATTCATACACATTCATACACGTGTGTGTGTGTGTGTGTGTTTTTCCGTGTGTGTATATGTGTGTGTGCGTGTGAGTATCTACTTTTGTGTGTGTGTGTGTGTGTGCGTGTGAGTATCTACTTTTGTGTGTGTGTGTGTGTGTGCATGCATGCAACCAGAAAGTCGCTTATCACTTTTTTACAAAAGGAACTGAGGCCATTAAACTTCACCACAAGAAGGCAATTACGCCATTCTGTCCCAGAGCCGTCCTATTCCAATATGGTTCACATTTTACACACGTATTAAAAAACTACGATTCAGGACTGCGTGACTGCTAAAGACATGGCTCATATGTCTGCGTTTATGCGCTGGGAATGATATGGACCTCAACAGTGATGCTAGTTCAGTGATGCTAGTGATGCTAGTTCCTTCATTCACCAGCGCTAGGGTGAAATATTAATGCTCCATATCAGTGCTGCTTCAGTTGAGTTTTGAGCCGTATTCATTCCAAGTTTGTTTTCCTTCCTTAATATCACATCGTAATTTGTCGGATAAAGATACTCTGGTGAATGCGGGGCAAGCGATGTGACAACAGGCCTCTTTGACATGTAATGACATGCTCTTTTTGTTGAGAAATCTCATCTGTGGGTCTGTCCTGCCGAGAACGCATACAGCTGTGTGCAGGCTTGAGATAGAGAGAGAGAGAGAGAGATGGAAAGAGAGGAAGATAGAGAGAGGAAAGAGAGTGAGTGAGTGTGTGTGTGAGAGAGAAAGCAAGCTGTCACATGCATCTCGGCATCCATTTAGCTAAACAGGAAATAGTCTAATGGTGTCACAATCTATTTCAAAAAGCCATTCCTCATGCCACTGGGCCTGGGCCTGAGCCTGACGAGGACAAGCAGTAAGTCTGTGGAGGAAGCCTCGACCCCCTTTCCAGAAATCAAATCGGTGACATCCCCCATGGCTTTTACAACTCGCTTACTACCCACTCCACACGTGGCCATTCAAATCCAGCGGGAGTAGACAAATGTGATTAGCTGGGTCTGTGTCCGGTCTCTGTGAGTCTGTTTATTTGTTTTTGTGTGCTGGGAGTTCCATGTTAAAAGCCCAAATGAATCAGTTGTCTATGCTGCCTGTGGTGTCGTTAAGTTCCTGGAATCAAATTGGCTACAAATGCACTGGCAGATATGTTATGTATCTAATAAGATAGTACAGTACCTCCATTTGTAAAAGCCTTAAAAGTATGTTCTAAATAGGATTTGTGTAGAGCATTGTTTTGGAGGTGACCACCAGATTATATACCGGTACCGGCATTTGTATCCCTGAAAATGCATCAACTTTTCTCAAGGCAGAATCAGGTGTCCTTGAATCTCATTTGGAAGCAAGCAGCCTCATATTTATTTCATCACTGCCTGAATCGCAGCTTTCTTTTCCATCATGAGCGCTCAT
The DNA here is from genome assembly GCF_018492685.1 of Alosa sapidissima. Taxonomy (NCBI): domain Eukaryota; kingdom Metazoa; phylum Chordata; class Actinopteri; order Clupeiformes; family Clupeidae; genus Alosa; species Alosa sapidissima. The sequence continues at coordinate 18,889,354 of NC_055968.1, read as the reverse complement.
CTCCCTCTCCCCTCTGTCTGTAGCTACCCAATGTTATGACTGAGTTCCTTCCAACGACAGAGAAGGGGACACAGCTGAGCCATTCAGCCTCATGAATAAGAGCCAGACATGGAGAGGAGAGGAGAGGAGAAGAGAGGAGAAGGGAAGAGAAGAGAAGAGAGGAAAGGAGAGGAGAGGAGAGGAAGGGGGAGGAGAGAGGAGAGGAGAGGAGAAGAGAGGAGTGGAGGGGAGGGGAGAGAAGGGAAGAGAAGAGGAGAAGAGAGGAAAGGAGGGGAGGGGAGAGAAGTGGAGAGGAGAGGAGAAGCGCTGGGCGCCCCCTGATCTGCACCTCTCTCTCTCCCTCTCTCAGCCTCCTTCTGGGCCCGTGAAAAGACAGCCTGTGCTGGATCGGTCCGTGTGCACGTGGCAGGAGCTTGAGCGGGAGCCTGACTACCTGCTGCTCCCAGCCACCTGTTCCTCCCCGCCGAGAGGGGGAGGCGGTGGGGGTAGAGCAGGACAGCAACCCCCCTGATCCTTATCCCCGACACGACTCTCCTCAAGAGAAAGCTGGAGAGCTGCCCTGGCTGGCGTAAGCCCAGTGAGCCGCTGTCTGGCCTATAGAGACAGATATACAGAAAGGAGGAGGGTAGAGACAGACGGAGTGATAGACAGAGGGAGGAAAGGGAGAGAGGGAGAGAGAGAGAGATGGGGAGCACAGCCATACACATGCTCCTCTCAGCTGCATGGAAACGCAAGGGAAATGTTAATACCGCCCCCCCCCCCCCCCCCCACACACACACACACACACACCACGTATAGACACACATACACACACACACACGTCTGTATCTGCAGACAGATCCAGTCCAGACGGTGGCTGTCCATGTTGGAACGTTGCGTGCGGAGAAGATGGGGCTCCTGTGGGACTCCTGGCAGGGAGCCGCTGTCCCCTTCGTTCCTGTCGCTCTCCACCGGGAGAGGAAGAGCAGGAGGAGGAGGAGTAGGGGAGCAAAGGAAGAGTAGACAAGTGGAGAGGAGGAGAGGAAGAGAGGAGAGGATCATCCCCCCTGTGGTGAGTGTCCACTGGCTCCACATCTGATCTGCACCCCCATTAACAGAGCAGACCCTGTCTGACCTCATGTATGTGTGTGTGTGTGTGTGTGTGTGTGTGTGTTGGGGGGGTCCAGCTGTCTTCTGTGTGCCAGATGACTTTCCACTCTCCACTGTCCACTCCAGCACACAGACCCAGACCCCGACCAGACCCTGCCTCTGCTGACCAAGTCACTCAAGCTCCAGACCGAACAAATCAAGTTCAGCGACAGCACATGGCTCTGATAGTTGTCCAGCACTTCAATGATGACCTCATGTAATGCTGTTGAGTTAAAGGTTCTCTGGTAAGATGTCAGATGGGGGGTATATAATATTTTATTATGTTTGTCAGCCTTTTGCATTTGTCCACACCTGCTGGGGATGCGAACCTCAGTGTTTGGATAGAGTAAAGGCTTTGATTCCAACAAACTGTGAGACTTTCTCAGAAAGGTCTAGTTTTTCCCTCTGAGTGTGAGAGCAAACAGCCCTTCCTGGAAGAGCAGCATTAAACACCCCAGATCAAAGTAACAAGAGGCCGCCACCTGCTAAAAAAAGGAAAAAGAAAGAACCGTGACCTGTGCTTGGCAAAAGCCTTATTGACACTAATAATGAAAACTATCAGTGCTTTAGTACAGAGTATTCAATTTCCTCACCATCACAAAGAAAATCTGACCCCACTTAGTGGCTATAGTGGCCATCTATCTTGCTCTAATGAAGGATTTAGATGTAAACACCAATTCTCTTGATTTTTTAATCTTTTCATCAATCATCAATTCAACTCAATTTTGGTAATTTCCATATAGCTGAGCCGAGAACAACTGACATTGTCTTAATGAGCCGGAACCCTCTAGAGCAAGCACTAAGACGACAATGGCAAGGAAAAACTCCCTCTTAAAAGGAAGACGGGAATGAATGTATCAAACACATGCCTCAGGGCGAAAATAAATATAACATAAACATAAAACATATTACACGTGCTACATATACTTACACTCAAAGATACATACAGTTAGATAGATAGATAGATACTTTATTGATCCCCAAGGGGAAATTCAAGGTCTCAGTAGCATACCGACATTACACACAACATGCACTTACAGCAGAAAAAGTAATAAAAAATAAAAATAAAAAGTAAAGTAATTAAACGTCATGGGATAGGCATATGCATTTGGAGTGTGGAGCCTACACTTATCCATTGAGTATGATTCTCTTATAGAATAGAATAGAATAGAATGGAATAGAAAATGATCATAACATAAGCATACTGTACTAGCATACAGTACATAGAGCATCAGGATTTATAGAGTTAAATGGGATACATTGTGAATGTGCAAGCTGTATTATACTTTTCCAGGTGATGGAATTATACCCTACTGAAAAGGTAGCACGAGTAATATAGTTTCAGAAAAAATATTCAAATATTTCATTTAAAAACAAAAAAAGTGATATATTAACAGGTGGTTTTGATTTGATTTTCGTAAGAGCTACTAAATGTAGACCAAAACTGTGAAATTGGGAAATAAAAAACTATGAGGAGATGGTAAAACACTTGAATTGCCCTGTCCCTCTCTCCCTCTCTCCGTCTCTCCCTCTCTCATGACACAGGCCTTGTTGAGTTTCTCTGCCTGCAGTAACTCAGCTGTGTCCAGCAGGCGGGCGCTGCCAGTTGAGGTGAGCGGCCCGCACCTCTGGGGGATCTGGGCCGCTCTCGCATGGCACCGCTTGGTTTCCATTGCCATAGGAACTGTGTTGATTGGCACGGTTGGAGGGGCCGAACGGTTCCGCGCTGCCAGAGGAAGAGTTTGGAGTGGCGCGCTTCCAGATGCAGGGCTCGTGTGTGAGTCCGGCTGAGATCACTGCTTGTGTGTGCAACCTGGCTGCATTTTAAGGAGCTGACACACACAAACAGGCACACACACAATCACATACATGCATGGATGTGCACACACACATACACACACGCACACTCATGCATACTCCCTAAATAGACACACGCACACTCAAGAAACACACTCACACACACACACACACACACCAATCACACATATTTAGTCACACTCTCACATAATCCCACACACACACTGAAACATAAACACTGCTCTGTGTGGGACAGAGAAACCAGGTGAAATGAACATACATATGCACAATTGCACACAAACAGTGCCGTATATACTGTAGATATAACCTACCAGTTTTCTACCAAATTCTTCAAAATGTTGTTTGGTTTCACCCTCCCCCACCACTACAGACATAGTTTTCCCTCTGCAACTATGTTGAAGAGAGTCCAAAAATTTTAAACCACACACACACACACACAAACACACACACACACACACACACACACACACACACACACACACACACACACACACGCACAATTATATATACACACTCACACTCACACTGACCACTCACTCGACCCCTATCTCTATCTTCTGAGAATTGGAAATAATCAAAACAATACAGCTAACTTTAACTCTGTGGTGCGGACTCCCTAAATCACTGCAGACAGGCCTCGTAGTCCATATCAGTGTGGGGAGCAGAGCGGAGTCCAGTTCCAGTGCCTCCCAGTCGTTGTTGCTGTTGTTGTAGTAGTTGCTGTTGTCCTGGAGACAGGCACTGGAGTCATCTCTGGAGCGATTTGCTGTTGTTGTCAGGTGTCCCCCCCCCCCCCCCACCCTCACAACGGGGGGTGGGTAGGGGAGAGCTCCTGATCTCAGCTAACACCAAGACCCTCTCTAGATGATAAGAGTGCTTTTCCTGATATATACAATGACTTCAGCATGCCTCACAAACACAAACACACACACACGCACACACACACGCACACGCACACGTACACACACACGTACACACACACACACACACACACAAACACATGCACAAGCACACATTGACTAATATATAAATACAATCACACTCACCCTGACCCAAGTGTCTCTATCGTCCTTACAGATATAAACATTCACCAAGTGGTACCCAACAGAGTTTGGTCAGAACATTGCCATGCTTCCTCCCTCTCTCTCCCTTGATCTCTCTTTTTCCCTCTCTGTCTCTCTCTGTCTCTCTATCTCTGAGGGGGGTTAGGTCTAGGGTTCTGGTGCACTAATGATGGTTTTTGGTGTCCGATTGCCCCTCCACTCCCCACTGAGTTCCTGTGTACTCCCCTTTCAGCTGGCAAAGACCCAAACCAGAGGGATGTGTACAACTGTGTGTGTGTGTGTGTGTGTGTGTGTGTGTATAGAGTGTGCACTGTATGTGTGTGTGTGTGCTAGGGGGGAGCACTGAGCTCATTCACAGAGCTGTCAAGGCCAATTGTGATAGAAGATAATGTAACACAGGCTCGCCTGGCTCCCTGGAGTCGAAGGGGTGTTGAGACCAATATAACACTCCCAATCACAATGTTAACGGCTGGCACCTGGCCATAATGTTTACTCACACACTTACACACACACCTTCACACATAGCCACAAATATGCACACATGCTCTCTCTCTCCCACACTCTCTCTCTCTCTCTCTCACACACACACACACATCCACAATGTACAAATATTCAAACAAGCTCACACACACACACTCAGAGAAAACATACACCCCTACAAACTACTACAAATCCATACAAGCACAGGCACTGTTTTAAGCACACAAATTGTACCCTACAAACGTTTGGTTAATCCTTCATCCCCCTATCTTGGTTTCACTCACCCTGTGTGATAAACCCATTGTAAAATTTTGAAATCTGTTCTTTTTCATGTGGATAATTGTTGCAGTCCCAACACCTCGGCCTCTGGCAGCGGACCAGCTCATTCGGAGTCAATGAGCTGTGATGTTGACACACTGCAGAGACGGACACTGTCACATAATTATTATTGTAGCCATTCCTCACGCTGGCGTTAACTACAGTAATTAACCCTCCCAATCGCATGCTCCCCAGGTTAACTAGTCATTACTCAAGTAAGGGCTCACAAAATTGACCACAAGCCAAATGCACATACACACGTGTGGATACTCTCTATCGGTCTCTCTCTCCCGCTCACACACACACACACACACACACACACACACACACAAACACACACACACACACATAAATAAGCCAGCTGGACCCTTTTGAAAGCTTCTTAAAAAAATCTGCTCGTTCTCATATTATTAATATCTAGCTGCTATCAACACTTAAAATTGCTGTGGTCTATTTTTTCTCTAATCTCTCCCTCTCCCTTCAAAAGGACAGGTTTAGCCCTGCGAAGTATTGAAGATTCCTCAGCATTGGCTCCCCCTTGTGGCGCTATGTGGAATTGAAAGCTGGGAAATATTATTCGCACTCTCTGAGTCGTCTCCTGCGCAGGGCTGACTTGCTGCGCGTGAGTGAGCCTGTCTGCCATTTGTCACCATACCAACAGCTCCTTGGCTGCTCTTGTTTGATAGTAGATCAATGGAGTGTGTGACTGCTTTGGCATCCTTCTTGAATATTCGACGACAAAGGGACACAATATTACCCCGGAGCAGAGTACCTCTCTCTCTCTCTCTGTCTCTCACACCCACTCTCAATTCTGTATAGATTTGTTGTTGTTTTTTCAGTTGGCTATTCATCAGTTTTAGTGTGTTAGTCAGTGTATGTCAGTGTTATGTTTTGTCTTCTAATGATAATTTAATCACAGAGTCCACAGTATCAGACTCAATGGTGAAAATTGAAAGGATGAGATATGATGTGCCAGTTAAATGAGGTCAACATATTCTTAAAAGGTCAAGGCATCTTTAACCCAAAGTGTATTTAAAGTGTATTTAAATTCAAATTTAAACATAAGCATTACTTCTAGAGTCAATGTGTTTTGAGGACAAGACCCTGTCTATTTCGGAAGAGAGGGGGTCATTGAGATCAGCTACATTCATAGCCTCCAACACAATAGCAGCTTATGTCCTGTGAAATGAAATGTGAAATGTTCTGTGGGTTCTGTAGCTACTGTGCATGTGTGAACAGAGAAATGAGGTCCCATATCATTATTATATTTGTTCAAATTATAGCTCTTTAACCGATTGTTTGCTAGATATAGAGACCTGATGTGACCGGTTCAAACTGCAAACCGGTTACTGCAAACCATCCCAGTACATGTGTGTGTGCGTGTGTGTGTGGAGGATTTGAGCCGAACAGTAGGGCTGAAGGTAAAGTGCAAAAGGAAAGAGGTGCCCAGGAGTGCTTTTCTGAGAGGCCAGGCATCTGAACAGGCCAGGCATCTGAAGAGCAACACTCTGTACTTACAAACAAATACAAAAGAAGGCCCTTTTACAAATATTCTCACACACCACACACACACACATACAAACACACACAATAACACAAGTTCTCATATAAAGACACACACCCACACCCACACCTAAACCAACACAAACTCCAACAGACACTCCAACAGACACACCAACACAGACACACACATGCACACACACGACTGCCGCCTGGGCAGTAAATATTCTCCCGCTGTGCAGAACCTTGTGCTCTCTTTCTGCCTAAAAAGGCCTGAGGATGGCCTGAAACAGGCCCCGCTCGTACACAAGTGCACTCCGGAATCCCAGCTGGATCGTCTCCAGCCAAGGCATTCCGGACCTCCACTAAACAACTCCCGAGTAAATATGTTTTCCAGTGAACCATGTAAGGCCTGTGTTTGTTGGTTAGGGAATTAAAAAAAAGGACACTGAAGAAATAACATAGCCAGTTTGATATCTATCGCATATCCAATTATAACCAGTTGACAGCTTGCTTGTGTGCTGCAGGTCTGCACTGTGGCAAAACCGAGGGCCCTCCAAAGGACAATATAACGATGCTGAAATGACTGAGATTACGTGCTAAGGCTCATGCGTCAGATCCACCAGCAGCAGAACGCTCTGCCAAAATGCCCGCTAAATTTCGTCAGTTCTGGAGAATCATTAGAGCGGTCGAAGAAAGCCGAACGCGGCATCACTAATTTCCCTGTGGAGTGATTCAATAAAACACAACAAACACCCCCCCAGCCCCCAAAAAACAAACACGCAGAGCCAAAATTAGAGCATGGTATGTGACATAACAAAAGGCCTCAGATGTTGGCGTTCTAATTATTTGTGTCTTTGCACGCAATTTGGCAAGATTTCTTTGTGGAGTCTTTTTGTGTGTGTGTGTGTCGTACAGCAATCTTTTATCCAACCTGTCAAGGCAACTACATCAAAACCCCAAACCCAAATGGCTGCCCCCCCTCCCCAAGCCCACCCCTCTAGCGCCTAAAATGCAGCATCTACCAAAGGACTCAATTTGTTTGACGGCCTTGGCCACTAAATTTCCGCCAGCGGTCTTGTTTCGGACTGGAGTCCGCTGGAACAGCAGCCCAGAAGCCCAAGTGCACCCTACCAGCATCTATTATTCTTTTGTAATAATACATTAAGTAGAAAACAGCAGTGGATCATACCCAATTCTCTTTATAGCATCTGCCAGAAAAGCACAAATAGGTTTATTGAAATAATGAGTGTGTATATTGGGCAGAAACACACACACACACACACACACACACACACACCAAACCAAAAAAGAGGAGACAAATCACAAGATATTTCTCTTCCTTTTGAAAGAGAACAAAGAGATTAGTGAGTTTTGAAAGCATTCGGCTTACTGTTTTACCAGAGTTAGGTTGTTCTTCCTCAGAAAGGCTCTTGAAAAGAAAAGACATGGAAAAAAAAGTCTTTAACAAGCTGCACTCATTTCTAGCGAGCTAAACTAATCAGACTGAGAAAGTCGCTCAAGGTCTCTCATTTCTGATGAGTATCATTCAGCCCCCCCAAAAGCCATGAAAGGCCAACATGAAAGAGCAAGCCAGTCAGTTAAGAGGACGGCCCCCACTCTCTCTGTAATCCAGCTCAACCAAGTGAGCGCTAACTTGTTTACTCGAAGATCAATTCGTCCTCTTAAAGAAACAAAACAAAAATAAAACAAAGCAATAAACTGAAAATAAATGACACAGCCATGAATTATTTACTCTGTACAATAAACTTGATGTAATTTGGCCACAAAAGGCCTCACTTAATTTCTCTGCTCTGGAGAGCGGTCGCAGGAAATCAGTCACAGAGCTGTGGTGGGACCTGGCTAAAGGCGAACAGAGCGAGCTCCATCATTACAACAAAGTTGCCTGTGCCTCTGGCCCCCTTCGCAGAAGTTTACACAAGTTTTTAGAGAGGGTTGCTCCATTGTCCTTCTCCGCTCTGGCTAACCAGCTCCATATAAGGGGATGAAATCAGCCCCATGTCGCGATCAATACTAGTGGATAAAACAAAGGATTTCATCATGGCTTTTGCAAATGGTTTAAAGCCCGACTGGAGTCCACATGCATAGACGGCTGATCGATCGCTCGCTCGCTTGTTTACATCTGAAACGATCCGAAACAAAAATGGAGGCTTCAGACATATAAACTGTTGATTTTTCTTTCAAGGGAGAAAAATGATCGTTTGAGGAGCGGGCTGAAACTCAAGGAGCTGAAAAAGCCTCTGGCCTTGATACAGTGGTTTGAGCTTCCATACAGCTTAGAGACAGAGACAGAGACAGAGAGAGAGAGAGAGAGAGAGAGAGTGAGTGAGAGAGAGAGACCTTGATGTAATCTAATCCAGTGTACAACATGAATGATAAATACACATGAATGAGTATGCTACCCTTCAACTTGTTATGGGCAAGATCCACAATCTTTGCAATCAGTAATTAAGGTTGTAGATAATTGCATCCATCTTTTTGTTAACTGAATGTATGGAAACTGAGATACAAACTTAATTTCCAGTCTGGGCTATGTAAATGTGAAGATGTATATCAGGTCTCTAGGCCAAGTTTACTGGCATATACAAGGAATTTGGTCACTGCATTTATCTAATCCGTGAATTAGTGAACACACAGAACACACAGTGAGGTGAAGCACACACTAACCCGGAGCAGTGAGCTGCCTTGCTACAGATGCACTCGGAGAGCAGTGAGGGGTTAGGCGCCTTGCTCAAAGGCACTTCAGCCATTTTACTGGTCGGGGATCGAACCGGCGACCCTTCAGTTACAAGCCCGAAGCCCTAACCAGTAGGCCACGGCTACCCCAGGAGGCCAAGGCTGCCCCATGTAGAATATTATAATGACAAGAATGTATGATTTGTTAATTATCTGTCCCTTTATTAAGCTAATAAAAAAAATATTTTTTTTGTCTTGCCAATTTGATTATATTTTTTGTAAATAAAATGGAAGCGTAAGCGTTAGTTCTGTCAGGAAGACTTAATTGGTCACTCATCATTCATTACTTCCGTCCAATCACCTGTCTGCATCAGTCTTTATAATGACATGACTTTGCACCTGCATGTTGCTTTCAGGTGCCGATTTTTGATGTTCCCTTCCTCCCTCCCTCCCTCCCTCCCTAACCACCACCAGTTTGGCCTTGTCCAGATGTCCGGGGGGTAGGCTCCGCCAACTGCCGTTGCATTCCGGCAGGATCTGCAAGGGTCTGCACATTCAGTGACCTGGACCGAGGATGAGGCCTACGCCAAAGACTATCTTATTGTTGCTTATGTATTTTGTGTATCCTTTGATGGATTAAAACATGTGTTAACTTTCATTATACTTCCCTGAGTCTTTCTGATAGAACATATTTTAATGTGATGCCTGCAAAACTCTCAAAAAAGTTGTGATGGCCAAAGTAAGAGTGAGATGTTTATGCAATATCCAAGTTACACCTTTTCGAAACATTCCTTAACAGGCAAAGAGGTAACACGTAAGAACATAAAGTTTGGGTGTTAAACAAGCATCACAAGCTTAGTAAGTAAAGCTGGGTCATGGTTCACCAGTTTTTGCCAAAAAGCTAGATTGTATGTCTTTCAACTAGATAATACTGTGAAAAGACTCAGGGAATTCAGATAAATGTCAGTCTGTATGGGGCAAGGCTCATAGACACTGTTGATGCACATGACCTTCAAGCCCTCAGAAGATGTTGAACGAGGCACCGTCATGCTCTTATAGAGAAATCCATCACCTACGCGGAAACATGGCCAAGTTCTTTTGAATTCTCCTATCAGATGGATCAAAATACAGTGGGCACATGAGTCTATGAGTCTATTGTTTTTGGGAAAGAAAAGGGATGTTGAGTTCTCTGTGCCAAAGATAAAAACAAGCCATCCAGTATGTTATTAGCAAAGAGTACAAAAGCCAACATCTGTCATGGTATGGGGTGCATCAGTGATCATGGTATGGGTGACTTGTATAATATGTGAACCATTGGTGTAGAAGTGTATATCGGGATTTTGGAGACATACACTGCTATCATGGTCCATGGTTATTTCAGCATGACAGGCCTCAGTTTTCATGAGCTACTACATGTCTTCATAGACACCGCGTGCATGTGTTTTGAAAATGTGTAGCGCATCATGAATGGAGACCATGGCCAGCTGAGCAGCTTGTTTCAAGCAATAATGGGCAAAGATTCAACTTGCAAAGGTTCAAGAGAATTCTTGCTTTTATTGCTTTATATAAAATGTCTTTTTTTCAAAAATGGGGTTTGTAGATTCTTACTGTTCAATTTTCACTGACATGATCCCTCTCCTGGTGCATTTCCCCCAGTCTGAGGCCTTTGTGGACACTGGGGAGTGTTGGAGCAGGCTGCTCCAGTCAGCACCCACCAAGGCTGTAATCATAATATACACATGCCCCCCCGCCCCCAATATTCAAAAATGCTCAAAGTGCCCCCACCCCAACCCAGTATATAAAAGTTGTAGAATACCATGGAATTACTACAGATTCATAAAAAGCAGTTGTACGGATTGATCATTATTTCTGAGAAATTGTGCACTGCCTTCTCTCTCCGGCCTTCGTCACCTGTAGCATTTTATCAGTGCTCTTTTTAAGTAGGGTACAACTAGGGTAGGGTACAACTAGGGTAGTGCTTAACTACTAGCTACTACAAAGTATTTTGAACTATTGTCTTATGTTATGGAGAAGGCCATACATGATCTTATGTGGTCATGCAAACAATATTCAAACCCAAACAACTGCACCCTAAACTAAGCTATGACACTTTTTAACTAGATAAGTCAGTTTTTGCTCCTTTACTCCTTTATCCCCATACCACCTTCATTTGTAGATATAATAGAGTGGCTGGAACTGATCTCACCCACCATGCACATTTGGTCCTCCTCAAAGTTAACTCCATGGCTACAGGCTTGGCACCCACTGATGCAGAAGTGGAGCCAAGAGTTTCTCACTTGCTCAATGGGACAAACTATGTTGGCGAGTCATCCTTAGTTTGGGGTAAATCTGATTTGCTCCAGCATTACCCTGACCAACAACATAAGCAGCACTAAGCCAAAAAAAGCTCCTTAGATGGGCTCCCAAACATAGCCTGAGTCTACCTTCATCTTTTTCCCCAATTCACTTTCTTGGCATTAGAATTCCACCAGACTCACAGGGATAGCTTTAGATGCAGACAGGTGAGCCTTTTTCAATGTCATCCGATCCAAGTGGATACTCACTGCCCAAGGGTCACAGAGAAATAACTTCTTCTGTTACAAGAACTAAGTTTCCCATACAGTACATTAGACTCTTACATAGCAAATCCACATTGTTTTCTTTTCGCCTGCACATCACTTTGAGGCAGTATCAGAAAGGCTCATCAATACTTTCATACTAGTAGAACTGGAACTACAGCCTTTAGAGGCAAGCCAAGACAAAAGCATAAAGACCAGGTCCTGAAAGGGAAGTAATTTGAGCAGAAACTAGCAATGAAGTGAGTGCACAGTCGAATGGCTCGTCAGATGAGAAAAACAAATGACAAAGGAAAGATCACAGAAGAATATTTGAATGAAAGTCCAGTGTCTGAGAAGTATTTGCACCCCTGGGAAATCTCTACAGAATGATACTGCCAGTAGGTCACTGAACCTTACAACAGTACAGTATCACTCCTAAAGATGTAGAATGCAGAAATGGAGCGCCTATGTAGATCCAACAGCATCATATATTCATGAGATCAGCAAAAACAGAAGAGAGTGGCCACACCTAGTGTGGAAGCAGATTGTTTAAATGGGATTCAGATCTGTTCTCACTAATAACACTGTTGGAAACATTTTCATTCTTTTTACAGATGAACCACAACACAATCCTGGCCTGAACCAGACTTGATGATGACTCCTGATTTCTCCTCAAACAAGCTTCTTCACGTCCTTTTTAAATGAAGAGGAATTATGAGAAATTGTATCACAAGACAAGATAAAACATGCCATCAGATTGCAGTGACCCAGTTTATCCCATCACAACATACACTGTGAAATGAAGAGATACAATGCTAAGACTTAAACTGAAATGTTTTAACGGCCCTTGGACTACATAACAGGGAATATTAGACAGCGAGTTCAACCTTAGAGGTGTGGAAATTACACACACATTAAAGAACCTCACACTAAAGAAGTTAGGAAGTTAAATATTTGATGACACAGAAAAAATAATAATTGCAAGACATGGCAACCATTCTTCAAAGGAGCAGAGTTCAATATCTGTGATACAGAATTTCAGGTTTTAACGGATTAAAGCAACCACAGGTATTACTGAATATTTTAAAAGAGATTTTGCACACTTGCAAATAGTATATGTATTTTTGAAGTTGGTTTTACGGTGGTGAACGGTCGGGGCTCTTTTGATCAGTTTTCATGTGCCCCCTTGTGGCTTCACTGTCCACTGCAAAGGATGGCGCCAAACCCATGCTTGCCAAGCAGAGATATAAAGGGGCATTTGTCTGCAAAATTTCAAGTGTTCTCAGGAAAGAGAAGTCTACATAGCGAATTGCTACCTCAAGGGAGAGTACATTTGCTACTTTACCTTGATTATGTTTCCAAAGATAAGAATCTGCATGGTGAGCAGTGTCTCTTTGAAATGTTAGCAAACAAAAAGGCTTGAATAGCTTCCAGACTTCCACTATGGCACTCTGGTATGACTTTGTTAGATTTTAATGCACATATAAACACAAATTGCAGTTGCAATTTGTGCAAAGCAACCTCAGCAAACTATAATGTCTTTCATAGGCAGAAATCCATGAAAGGTAATTTGCGGTCATGTTCTTTACTTTAGTGTGTGCCTGCTTGATAACTCCAGTGAGTTTGCCCACAAAGGTTGCTTTGTTTTTTTTTTTGATGTTATATAGGCTTGGTTGTTGATTAGCCACTGTGAGAAATCTACCTACAGTGTAGCACAAGGAATTTAACACCTATCATGTATATCTGAAATGTGGTATCAAAAGTTAGTTAGTAGAACATATCTCCTTTGAGAATGTGTTCATCTCCAGATAGACATTAATGGCTATGCCTGTATAATGAATAGATTTCATTGGTTCCAGGTACCTTTAGCAAGTTACTTATTTAATGAAATTAGTTTTATAGGAAACAAAACTAGGAACTATGTGAGTTGTGAACACTGAAGGATGCCAAGCAATCTATTTGAAAGATGTTGGGTGAATACGGGAACTCTCTCTGACAAGGTCTCCCGTCCTTAGCCAAGGCCATGTCCATTTATCACCACATACACAAGTCTCCAACAAAGTGTCATTTACTGTCTTCCTCAGCACATCCCCAGAGCATTCAACACAGCTCAGACGGTTTAAAACTCGCATTTACAAGGCATATGACTGCATACCTCTCAAGGACCAGCTTTTAACCATTTAAAACTGGGGTGATGAGCTGTCACCAGCCAATCATCTCTCTTCCTCAGCTCTCCCTTCATCATTTTAGTCAATTTGAAGTGTAAAAAAAGCAAAAAGAGGCAACATGTGTTTGGCCCTTGGCATTGGATTTGCAGAAGCCTTGGAGTCACAGGATGATCAGAATGTGATGAGGCCTGGCGGTGCCATGGTGGACTTTCTTTGAAAGGCACTAGAGGATTCCCTGGAGGACAGGTGGAATATGTACAACCACACACACAATAATAGTGAGACCTTGTATTAACGTGGTACAGCCAGAGAAACGGAGCAGGCTCAGAGTAACTGGAGTGACTGCTGAAAGAATAAATCGCGCCGGGGAGAAGGAGGGAAGAGAGGGATGAAATGCACGAGCATAAGCGTGCTGCTCTTCCCCAAACGCAGCATCCCGAGGAGGGCACAAAAAAAAAATAAACCCTCCGCAGGTCAGAGCAGTGAACTCTGTAATCTTTTGTGTTCTTTCGCGTGCCCCCATGATTTAAACGGCTGCTCTGCCTCCTCTCTTTGTTAACAGGCTGCAGCATAATGATGTGGTTTTCTGTGATGTTCCAACGCCATGGCTCCAGGCTGCAGCTTAAGTCGGCAGCACGCGGGATCAAGAAACACAAAAAAACGGGGGTGTGGAGGTTGAGTTTGGGGGGGGGGTTGAGGGTACGGGGGAGGGGAGGGGGTAAGACAGTGAAAAATGGAGAAAAGTGGCTCACCCTACCCCAAGGTAGGAAATAAATTGCAGATGATAACTAGTAGCATGAGGTACAAACAGCATAATAAATCATCAGAGGTTTTCTCTTCTCCCCCCCCCCCCCCTCCTACTTTTCTGTTGGTAAAAAAAGAAAAAGAAATAAAAATCAAACTTGGGGCATGCACACTTGGCAGGCAGGCCATTAAAAAAATTACTCTGTGCTCAGAAAACAGAAGCCCACTGTCACTTCATATCCCTCATTCCCCCCCAAAAGACAACACACTTTTCACTCTCTGCGTACTGATGCGCTCTGCTGTTTCTTAGCGTCACACATTGTTTGATACGGACATGAAATTTCATTATGTTTAATTTTATCTGCAGTTACTTGGGTGAACATTTGTGCTGAGAGTATTGTCATATATACAGCAGTTCCTCTCTGATTAAATGTTGTTAGGGGTCCAAGCAGTGAAGCTGCTGGATCTCTTTTGTTTTTGTTCTGATTCTTCCTCATTATTATTTTTCTGCAACAAAATGTGACAAATGTGGCAAAAACAGACCACCATAGGTCCCAAATCAGTGCATGATCTCCCATAACTGAAATTACCCATATTTGTACATAGGAGGCGCTATAAAAAACATGTTTACATTTTTGCTCATATCTTGGGAACCCGATGGAATTTTTGAAATTTATTTGCTCTTGTTCCTTGAGTGCCATTGGCCAATGACATTTCGCCTCGGGGTCGTAGACAGAGAAACAGCAAAATAGTAGTGGCTACAAGAGATGCCAAGCGAGATTATCAGCTATAGTTCAAAAGTTTAACAACTTAATGAAGATATACAGGGCAGGGCTCGAAATTAACTTTTTTTCTCAGTGTCCCGAATTCTACTTGGCACTGTCCCGGACTTAAACACCAGTGTCCCAAATTCAAGTTCTTGTTTTTTCCCCATTCTACATAATAAACAGCATAATAATCAGTAACTTGCATCACTTAATTAACTCGTTCTGGTCCACCATGTCAGTTCTGAACAATTTATTAAACACCATTTCATTAATCATCTGTTGTTTCACACAACACTCATTTTCAGAGATTGCGCTTTTGGCTCTTTTTTGAGGTTGCACTAGACATTCATTGTCCATCGTTTTGACGGACAGGGTTGTAAAACATTCCGTCAATAATCTATTTTCACGTGTCTTTAATTTCAATGTCAGTTTGGTGTGATGTCATGGCCACAGATCTCAGTGAAAACAATAAGTAGCCTAGCGTGGGAAATTACCACAAAGCTGTCAGATAGGCTAGCCTACTCTCCTGCCACGCTCTCACCCTCAAATGCGTTCCCAATTAAATGAATTAGCAAAACGTAGTTAGAATATGTATCTCGATGTAACAAGCTGTTTTGACATTGTAAACGTTCTCTAAGAAGAGTGTAAAGCAGTTTGCAGTAGCCTAAAGTTAACCACAACGTCGTCTATTGCTGGAAAAAATAGCGAGCGGCCTATTTTAATAATTTGATAAACTAATAAATGCTCGGCGGGCCGGATTAAAGTGCGTGGCGGGCCGCAGTTTGGACACCCCTTAGAACTGCCACAGCGAAATGTCAAATGCTAACTTAAATAACTGTTTTCATTGTTATAGGCTACCTTGCAACACTATCGTTGTCAAATCGCAGTTGCAGTAGGCTATTTAGCTCAGCATGATATTGGTGACGTTTGTCTGTCAATGACAGAAAACACGTACCGTTTTAGTCAGAGAGGACTGTCATCTCGTTTTTTTTTTAGAACACCAGTGTAACCTTAGGCCTACACTATCAGTCAAAAATGTTCACAATGTCATGAAAACAAATGCCATTTACCTGCCTGCTAGTTAGGTAAGTTAACCTCTATATCGGAAAGTGACCCATTAGGCCTACCGCCCTTGCCCTATTTTTGTGTCGGCCTATAAGTCACAATATTCATTTAACCAATACGGCAGATTCCTAAGGAAACGCAAGCACCCAGCCCATTTGGGTATCTTACTATATTTGTACCAAAAATAACATTGTAGCCTACAGTGATTTGAAGAGCAGTAGCCTAAACAGTGTTGTAAGGCTGCGTGTACAAAACCGCTTCTTTACAGATCAGCTGGCTAACGCTGCTTTTGCCAGCTGCCCGTCACGCCAGGTCAAATTTTGTATAGGTCAGATTCTGTATTTTATTCAGACAAGAAAGATACGTTTAGATTCCCATGTGAACAGTTTAGGGAAAAAGTACCTATTTTGAAATTTGCTTTGCCATTTTTTCTACTGTCCCAGAGTTGTCCCAGACATCATCTATTGTGTCCCGGAAGCATTTGTTATGGTCCCCGGGACGTCGGGACATCGTTAATTTCGAGCCCTGATACAGGGGTCTTTATGCCTCATGTTGATGGTGCCTAAACAACAATTCATGTTCATAGAAAAAACAAGGTCACTAAGACATAATATATTTCATACCTGTGTTGTAGTATGTAGTCTAGCTGCCTGGCTAGGCTTACAATTAATTGCAATGTCCGAAGATGCTGGTGGTTGGCCTGTCCGGTACCTGAAAAGTTTGAGTGTTTAATTAAGTAATAAGCCCCGAGAGGCCGAAGGTTACACTGATTTTAGAACAGCTAAGGGGTGTTGTTAGGCACGACGCACAAGCGGACTCGAGCGGCTTATTGCTTTTCTAAAACGGTTACTACATATATCTGGCAAGATTTCTTAAAATAAAGGCACAGCAATGAGAAATGTAATGATTTATTCATATTTAGTTATTCTTCTGCCAGAAGATATATTCCTCAATCAGAATGGTTGCCAAGCAACGTCGAGAAGCAGCTACTCTTTTTTTGTCAAGTTGTGGTAGCACAGTAGAATATAGAACGAAATGCGGTCTATGTTTATGGTTAGGTGTATGTTTGTATGTATGTACGGCATCAAACGCGATTTAGCCAATCATAAACAAGGACCGGAACTATCTAATTTAGAAACTCTACAGTGGTCTATTTGCCCTGACTAAGTATGTGTAACATATGGACCAGAATCTGTGTTGATACAAGCACCAATGTTTGCAGCTGTGGCAGCCTCCCCAGTCTTCCACAAAACACAAACAGGCTGAACTGATTGGTTCTTGCATGATTCTCATTTAAATAAAGTTAAACTTTCGGCAACTCCGTTTCGCATGGCTCCACAAATTCGCTCTCATTTCACCCAATCAGAGCGATTTTTGTCTCCATTCAACCTCAATGAGAACGAAGCGAAATTTGTGTAAATGGAAACGCACCGTTATACCTGGCCTCATTTCATCAAGTCTCAATTGATTCACTCTTCAAAATGTCAGCTAACAGCTAATCAATTTCAAATTTCAGCTGACAATGCCATGTTAATTGCTGATCCCCATGAAACTTCATATGTTAATTTCTAATGCCTGGCATAATAGCTAATCATTGTAATCCAGAATTACGGCCCGGTGTTGGCTCAAGTAAAACATCAATCAAATTTCAGGATGTGGCCCATTTTATCCATATATTCCCATATTACCACTATCCTATAAAGGTCAAATCATAACCAAACTTGGTACACACAATTACCAATACACACCATGGACACTAAATTTTGTGAAATTCCATACATAGGGGATGCTACAATTGCCACGTCAATATGTCAAGAGCCGCTTCACAGATACATTTGGTGTGTTTATATTTTGTCTCATTTCCCTTAAAGCCACACCAAAGAACTTTCCCTCTGTCACACACACGCTATTTGTTCATCCAGCACCGGCTTTGCAAATAACAATGTCCACAGACAAGGTAGAATATGTTGCATGATTTATGAAAGTACGATGTATTGCGACATCAAACGCAAGTCAAATTTGTAGTTTCTTATGTCTCATTCCATCGAACTACAGATCCGCTACCCGATCTGGCAAACTTACATAGTGCGGTTATAGCCGATAGAGGGCTGCAAAGCGAATGCAGAAGTGCCGTTCACCCTGTTACAAGTTGATGAACCACTGAAACGATTTTGGAAACCTTATTTTAAGGTACAAAAAACTCTTTGGTGTTGCTTTAAACCTTCCATTCTCCTTGGACCTGGAAAATCACTGCATGTGGTTATATTTACTTACAATTTTCTCTGTCATTTTGGAGGTCATCATTATCATATATGATCAAATTTTCATTTAAAAACACTCCACCAGGGTACATTCACACAAGAGCCTATAGTACACAGTCCATTAAAGGTGCAGTCAGCAATTACACATGGCATTCATTAAAGGTGCAGTCAGCAATTACACATGGCGTCACGTTTGTTTATGTTTGTGTTTATATTTAAACTTCTTAGCAGACGCTTTTGTCCAAAACCATGTACATTATATTTTATCCAAGGACCAAACAAAACATACCAGAGAGGTAGCTCACTCCTCCATTCATTATTCCCAGAGAAACTCCACATAGGGTTTTGGTTTTGTTTGGGGGACAGGCATGGGCGGATTATGAACTTTCGGGCCCCTGGGCCCAGATGTATTAAGGGCCCCACACTTATTGTCATATATGTGAAAGGGGGGTTTGGGGGTCCTGCCCCAGAATTTTTAAAATTTGTTTGATGTGATTTCCTGTGCTTTTTGGGGATGGCCAATACTAAATTCAATCAGATTCATAGTCTACATCCTGATTTGTTGATATTGAGGCAATGATTCCATGCAAAGGCTTGGGCTTCAGGGCCCCCTGACCCCTTGGGCCCCTGGGCCTGGGCCGGGTAGGCCCGTGCAGTAATCCATCCCTGGGGACAGGCTGCCCCCACTTTCTTTGTTTCCAGTTTTCGGAGCCTGGCCTGCCTATATGGACTGTTTTTTTACAGTGTACTCACGGGATGGGCAGCGAACAGATTGTGAGATGTCCATTGCATGTGTCAAAAAAATGGTATGGGCTTGAAATCGCGTACAATCACCGACTACCTTTAACTTAACATTATATTAACTTAACAATGTGAAGTGCACAGTAATGACTGAGACATACTGTATATTAGTTAAATGCATATTTATAGTGTCAGACAAACATACTAGAAAACATTATATGAATTGACTAACAAATGTTTTAGGAATAGTCAGCTACAGTATTGCTAGAACACTTTCAGACTGATGTCATGTTGCTGCCCTATAAATTAGGACCAATAAGTGCTGTAAAATAACTTGTCCTGTGTCTACAGCTTGAGCAAGGTGACTGCAAATGAAAGAGCTCAATCGCATTTCTCATCAACAACTCAGTAGGGAAAACCAGCCAAGCACCATACTGCTGAACTATCTGATGCACAAACACACAAAATATTGGAAAACAAAAACTGTGATAGCATGGATTCAAATCCCCAACTAATTTCAACTGTCATCCATATGCTAATTTGGTTCCATTTTGTGATATATATTTAAATGACTAAAGCCTTCCACAGATTAGAAATTTGAATAGGGATTTCTAGATCCATTCTGACCTGCATGAGTAGGGGGAAGATGTGGGATAAACCAGTAATTTTCTTGGTATTACCGATGTAATTGCTCATGGCAAATGCTGTGATGGGGATTGTTTAACGGTAATTGAGACACAGTAAGACATATGACTATTGAAGAGAGATAGAGAGAGAGAGAGAGAGAAAAAAAAATATTAAAATACTTTTCTCGAGTAGTGATAAAATGACACCAATTTGAGCTGCAACCTTGCCACTGTGGTTTAATGATGAGACATGAAGCTGCCTCAATGGCTACTGTCAAAGAAAGATTTACCTTTGGAATCCCGACTAATGAGGTTTAACGATCAGGTAAATATGACTATCAAGGGGTGAATGATTAAAAATGAAATTCAAATGAGACATATGAAATCCAAGAAAACATAACTAATTTATCTAGCCTGTTACCGCTCTACCTGAAGACCTTGTCAATGGCTCATTTAGGGGGGTTTATTGTATTTTCAATTTCTGTCTTTTCCATCTCTCGTTCATTATTCCTTTCATCCTTGTCTGAGTGACAGATCTATAAATTTGAGAGCATTGAATGTCTAAAGGCACTGCATGTACTTGTGGACTTATGAAAGCATTTCATGGCAGACAGCATACTGCTGTATAGAATACATTAATTAAAATGAATAATGTTTTGCTGTCTTACAAAGTGGGTCATCTGTGTAACACCAGCTTGTACATAGGCCGTGATCTGACACAAGAGGTTTTCTGAAAAATATCCAATAGCTTAAATGTGAAAGCACTCGATGCACTGTTTACTTATACATAACAACGATGGGATTGGGGGCATCTGCCTAGCAAATAAATAATGTAATAACATCAATAATTAACTGACAGTGTGTTATCATTATACAATTTAAATGAGGGTTAAAGCTGTCTGGGATGCCTGTGTGAGCGCCTCCTTCACAGCTGAAGCATATGTACATTTGTTCACTATTTCAATACTCAAAATTTTTCATATGGAATATTGAAGATATGTTTGAGAACAAATACAAATAATTTTGTTCCTGCTCTGCCCCAAAAGATGACAGCCACCCCATGCTACATATTTTTCTGCTGGTTGCTCTATTGTGCATTGCAATTTGCAACCTTTTGGCATTTACAAACCCACTGCGTGGGTAGTGTGGGTTGGTGGGACGTCTGTGTTTTCTCTGAGAACGGCCAACAATGTCCATCTGTTACACCATAAGCGGCCTGCTGAATAACTCCCTGCAACCAACGTAATGCCAAGGCACATTCGCCAGTGCAGCGTGACTCCCCGTCACTGGGGCCTGACAATTTTGACAGTCATTTCCTGACACTCGACTCTTGACATAATTGGTGTTAAAAAGTTCTGTCCCATTCAGAGGGTGCACAGGTACAGCGACAGTGGCCAGTGAAGGGACTTTGGCCCTGGCTCTTACTACACGTTATACTTATATCTCTCTCTCAGACCTCCAAGCACCTGATGTGGACAGAGCGCATCATCTAGTCTCTCTCGCTCAGACCTCCAAGCACCTGATGTGGACAGAGCGCATCATCTGTTTGCCCTCACCCCAATTAACAACATCCATCCGTGTGACGCAAGGTCTGGCCAGCCGTATTGCATCAGAGTGATTGCCTCACACTGACCACTCCGGGCAAAAGAGGGGGTAGAAACACTGATGTGTTCAATTAGAGCCTAATGGTCACAGCCAGGGCAGGGGTAACCATGGAGACCCAATATGGACACTGACATTTGACTTGGCTTAAAAAGCATCACCACCTGAGAACAAGGCCTAACGTCTTGCAGTGGCATTGCGAGAGAATCGCTTGTGTGCAGTCAGCCTCTAATTTCAATGCTAAAACTTTTGGGCAATTATCCAACAATTAAAACATGTTGAGGTACCCAAAGTCAATTGCTATACATTTTACACCACTGCAAGGTGAAATGGTCATTTCAAGTTTTAGGATTTGCATATGAAAGTGGTGACAATCGGACTTGGTTCACTGTATGTCAATTTTACATACCGAACTGCTGGTAGTCAACTACACCAAGGTAAACAGTTTTACATTTAATAACTTCTTTAATTGTCAATTCTATTCAGTCAGTTGCTTTAAACATTTACATCAAGATTTATCCTCTACATCGGTAACCCACTGAGCAGGTTGGTAGGGTGGAGATGCATCCAACTTTTGGCCAGACATCTCGGCTCTGGTGCCCTCTGTCCATCGTCTGGCCAGAAGTTGATTTTCAAACTTTTGACATCTGAAATATTTTCAGGCTACAGCTCAGAAGAGTTAGCCTGGCCCCGCCCGCCTAGTATCTGCGCTCGTTTTCATTACACTGAGATATTATCTGGCTCCTCTCAATGCAACAACGTTTCCTGGATGGTGGGCCAATCAGCGTCAAGAGGGGAGTTTAGAAATAGAAAATACTATCCTGTATCACATGTAAAAATGTCATGTCATGTTACTGGGGGATCCATATTTGTTTTCCAAACTGTTCTCATGAACACACTTTTTTTCGGAGGTCGGATTTTTAAAGTCGGGTCCTCCAAGTTTACTGTCGCCATGAAGGCGGTGTGCCAGTTTGGCTGGTGATCATGTTAACTGGTGATATTTGCATAAAATCAGTGAATATTCAACAAGGCCCTGCCTACTTCTGAAGAGCGCTCTGCTCTGCCTCCGCCCCGGAGTGCCAGAGGTTCACATTTTCACAAAGTGTTTGCAATTGAGATAACATAATGGATATCGCTGAAAACATCACCAGTTTATGTCTAATACATGCCCGTTCAAGCATTATCCACACAAATACTGTGTAGAAATACAAGTCAACTGATTAGTTGTGTTTAATTTCATTAGATCCATATTAGGGTATGTCTGTCCCGACCCAGAATTTTGTCCTGTTTCAATCCTCTCTAATTCCAACTACTGCTGCAGCCCACATAGCCTAAATTGCA
Source organism: Alosa sapidissima (assembly GCF_018492685.1). NCBI lineage: Eukaryota > Metazoa > Chordata > Actinopteri > Clupeiformes > Clupeidae > Alosa > Alosa sapidissima. The sequence goes on along the minus strand of NC_055968.1, from coordinate 18,866,476 downwards.
CTTGCAAGGCCATTTGCAGGTTAGGCTACTATGCTCGTTCAGCAGCCTGGTGCAAAACATTCACTTAGGTTAGCCTACTTGCTATAATAAATATAGATCTTGGTGTCGGTTGACAAAAAAGCTGTCACAACAAGACAACATACACACTAATTTAATGTGAAGACAGGCTACAGAGAGAGAGAGAGATACAACAATGACTTCACTACTGTTTGATTGAATTGGTGGCACTACTGGTAAAAGCTGTGTGTGAATTACTGATGACTGTTCAAAGATTGCAGTTTTAGTGAGCGGTTGGAGTCCCACAAGTGACTTTCAGAATTTTTGCGCATTATAATCATGATGTGTGTTTCTGCCCTGTTTTTTTCGGGTTTAATGGTGGCCGTCTTGCTTGCCCCTAGCGCCTGTAGGCAGAACAACCACCCTTGCAACTTTGGCCCCGGCAGGCCAATGGCCTCAGAGACAGAAAGTATCGCAGCCTCGCGATGTAACAAACTGCTTTACTGCACTAGACACAGACACGCTAGGCACCGGCTAGAGCAAGGTAGCGATGGAGTTTCTCACACATTTGTCATGGCAGAGCCAGCGGAAAGAAGCAGAAATCAAGTAAATCGTTGTCGGAGGAAACAGGGAAAGAGGAAACAGCAGGCTGACCAATTGAGGTGTATCATATAATACTCCGAAGCTGTAGGGGGAGCTCTGCAGAGAAACCTCCGAGCAAAATGCGAGAAAACAGCGAAAGAAATGGCTAAAACTGCATAGTTTCTCTTTAAGTTGACATGCATTAGACATGAACCGGTGATGTCCAGGTTTTCGGTGCTTTCTTCATATTTGTCACTCACTGCAGGCTTCTTGAAAATGTGAACTTAGCTCGCCACTTGAGGGGCAGAGGTAGAGCAGAGTGCTCTTCAGAAGTAGGCAGGGCCTGGTTGAATATTCATTGATTTTATGCAAATATCACCAGTTAACATGATCACCAGTCAAACTAGCACACAGGCATTTTAAGTGATATGTTTGTTGAGTTGTTAGGCAGTGATGAGAAAAAAATGTTTCCCATAACCTTTGGAAAAGACCGACTGGCTTAGTCTGTCTATGTTTTTACCTCTAATGTGCATATTAGGCATTGTTTATTCAAACAAACTTGTTCAAACAGGCTGAATGGACTCTTGTTGCAATAGCTCAAACATTTTTTTTAGTTCAAAGCTCTGTCACTATCAGTTGAAGCTATCTCTTTCAACTTTTGATCCTCTAAACATAGTAAAATTCTAACCTAGCTTTAGCCTAATTATCTCCAGAATTAATTAACTTATCAAAAATCAAGTTATAGTTTATTTCATATTTAACAAAACAAAACATTTGGCTACATTATCAAGTCAATGTATACCTATGCTATAGCATTAGGGTAGCCTACATTACATACAGGGAATTGTTTTGTTTACTGACCCTCCAAATACACCGTTCATTGAATCCCTTACAACCTTGGATATCGTATAAAATATAGGCTACAAAAAGTTGCATGTGCATACTGCACTGTGCATGAGGTAGCCTAGCATAGGGACTTCTGTTTAAAACATTAGTAGTCAGGTAGGCCATCTAGGTTTATGGGCAATTTCAGGTCAGACATTTTCAAGCAGCGAAACACAAAAAAAGCATGCATCCAGAATAACTATGACTATTGCATTCTCAGGAAAGTAAAGGACCAGTTTTCTTCCCTCACGTCTAGCCTACATTTCCGCCACATTGTACAGACATAAAGCTATTCGGAATTTACAGTGCATACAATTCCACGATAAGGCGGTCGCCCAGACTGTGGGTTGTCTGCCACCATTGCTGTGATCTTCCAAACAGCAATTTAGGGGCAAGAATTTTTGTAGCGTCTGCCTGGAATAATCCATATTGTTAGTAGGGGGCGTATGATGTGGTTACAACAAACTCGGATAACAAACGAATGCAAATGAAATCACAACAATGCCAATCGATTGTAATTCTAACATATACTTGTCACTGGAAAGTGAAAAACATTGCTTGGCCATCACAGTTTGCGCATATGTGGATTTTCAAGTACATGTTACTCCGGCGACATCCCCACCCGAGTTTTAGTTCAACCTGCAGAATTTTAAGCAAAATGGCGACAGGGTAATGGATGGAGGACGAAAACGAGCAGTAATCAAATGTAATGACAAACTTACCTATTATTATCAATTTCTGCACTGGAAAGGTAGGTATCTATCTGATACATATGCTGTAACCCTGTCGATACAGTATTAGTGCTTATCGAGGAACGACAGCATAAGGCGTGCTATTTGAGCCCAGGTTTGGGCATTGAGCGTACCTAAGGGGTTTACTCAACGTAGATAAGAAGCCAGACATGCATACACTGTTATTGATATCTGCTTAATGGCATATTGCGACTTTGTACATGCTCAGTTAACGCGAAACATTTTGTCACCCTATGTAGACGTTCTGAGATTGCATTGCACTTTGGAAGAAAGTTAGTTAGAGCGATTGGACAAGTCAATGCACTTGCTAGCTTTGTCGTCTTCCACCGAGCAAGAACTTGGCGTTTTATCCTCATTTTACAAGACTGTTGTCAGGATCGATCCAAAGCAGTGTCAATCACGAGATAAGGCAAACCGTTTCACCGTGTCAGCACCACTCTCCCCCTTTCTACTTCCCCCGTGTAGCAGCAGCTGCTCCTAGTTGGAGATTTGACACTTCAAGCATGCAAGGGAGAGAAAAGCATTGGCATTCTCTTACAATCAAGGTCGCTTTCGGTTTCTGCAGTCAGAGCATCCCGCTCAGGCATTTTGGCAACGGCAAACAAAAATTGTTCTGTGCAGCTGGCACGGTGTCAGGCTCAGAAGTTCACTGTTACCGAAAAGGTAACCTTAATTTAAACATCATCGCAGTCTGCCGGTGGCATATTAACAGATGGCGTGCAGTGAACAGGATTTGATAGAAGGCCTGCGTTTTGTTGCCCTTGTAGGCCTGTGTCTTTTAATTGCAAGAATTGTATCCAGTGTTATCCAGGTAGACCTCAAACCAAACAGGTTACAATTAAATGTTTTACCACTTTAAGTGAATCGAAAGTGTTACAGAATGTTTTTTAAGAATGTTTCAAATATGACACTTCAGGCTGTTCATTGCTTGTGTGAGTCTACTCTAATTGACCTCCTTGACAAATATCCAAATCCTTTTTAAAGCAAGCATGCTTAACCAAGCTGTCAATTTGGGTAGTAGTGATGTTAGCCTACTACTGAGGAGAACTCTGTGGAGTGGTGGTATGCTTTGAAATGGCGTTTTGGCCTGGCTATATCTGGAATGTTTTGTTTGAGAATTTGAGTACATTCAAGCCTAGTAAGCCTACATAAAGAAATCTTAAAATAATCTGCAATTTTGTGGTTGCTCGCAGTAACCTCACTAGTATCTGCTTAGGTCTTGTGAGGTTCCTGTTTTTCCTGTAGAACTGATTCCACACAGAAAGGTGCATTATATTTGTGGTCATATTTTGTTTTGCCCAAATGATCATGTGTATTCTTAAGGCACTATATCAGTAACTTACTGGACCCAAAAAACCTTGGTGGGCCCCAGTCACTCACAAAGTCCACTTACTCTTTCCATCAATCCATCAAAAAAGAAAAAGACTCTTCACAAGTACCCAGTATGTGGTTTTCTTTTCAGTGGAATTACACTACACAGCCTTGGCTATACCCCAATAACCTTTGTTTACAAGGATAAATCTTTTTTTTCTTTCTGCATGGAAGGCACTAGTGGAAGGTTTACACACGTAAATGAGTAACTAATTATAATTGGGTGTAATCGGTGCATTGAAATGGGCCAATTGCTCCTGTCTAATATTAATAGATGTATTTGTACACTGAAGGTAAAGTAAAATGAAAGTTTTCTAATTAGCAGACGAGATTCAAACCCAGGCTGACCAACTGTTAAACGCTAACATTACTGCTGCTTCACCATGCAACATGAACGCGATTGTACTACTTTTGTACATTGATACACTCAGATGAACTCCTTATGTGTAGTCACTACTAGACAGTTAGCATTCATTCAGATGGCATAGCTGTCAGGTCCCAGTCTAGGGGTTTTTGTGGGACATAAACATAAGATAGAAGACGGCCAAAATCGGAAAGTAACTGCGGAGCATCAATTCAAAAACATTTATTTACAAAAATATAATAAGGAAAAAAGTATTATAGAACAAAAACTAAGGCTGCAAACAAAGTCCAAAAGGAAAGGCCTCAAACAAAGGCCTAGGCAATCCCCAGCCTTTCCCCGGACTCTCACTCCGAGAGCAGGCAGGTGCGACGGCGACAGAACTGCTGGAACGCGTGGCTTGCGCTAAGCAGCAGAGACGCGTAGCGTGGCATGGCAGCGGCAACCCAAAAATCCAAAATCCCGAGAGCGAGCGAACGAGCTCCCAGATGACGTCAGCCAGCACCTTATTTAGGCCGGCCCAGCAATTAAGCCCCCCTGCTGGACTGTCTGAAACACAACAGAACATACACAGGACAGACCAAAGCAAACAAACACTGATAAAATATACAGGGACGTAACATAGCACAGAAACCAATATTTTGGGGCTTTTCCCACAAACTGACAAGTTTACCTCTTTTCACTTTTGTGAATCAGATAGGAAAAACTGTTGAGATTTATCCTTGCAGGCTAACAGCCAGTAGCCTATGTTTAATTCTTTACAACTTTTCTAGCGCATATGTAGCCTGGGTTTTCCCATGCTGCCTTGGGCGCGATTTTATTCACGCTGCTAGGCAGCCTGGATTCCATGGACTTCGTTTTCACCTCAACGAAGGAACCAATCACAGAACGGAGGGGGGACAGCAAGACTATGACGACACACTGAAGCGGTTATGAGCTACGTACAGATGCATTTGATAGACATTCGTAGCGCCCAATAAACGGCTCTGGGCATTCGTAAACCACGTTTCAAATTTGAGAAAATGAACTTGTAGTTCCCAGACCCCATCTCAATGAGATGAGGTCTGATGTTAGCCAGGCTAACACATATGCACATGTAGATATATGAAAAAGCAAATAATATGCTTAACTTGGTGTGAACTTGCCCACATTAGATCAAGCCTCAATTTTCCTGTTATCTGGGATTTCTACTTTTGTGAATTAGCTCTCAGATCAGCACAGCAGTAACATATTGTGCAGAGCTCCACCATAGGACTACATAAGGTGTCCATTGTATGTGCCTTCATTCTGCTGCATGGTAGTGTGGTCCTATCAGATTGAAAACATCAGTACAATTGAAACTGAACAAACGCTAAATCAGAGTAATACTCTGGATACTTTTCTCAGACTGGGTGCGTGGCGTGAGCGTGTCAGCTGCGTGGCGTGTCCGTTTTTATTTCGGCTCCCATGTTAGCAGGTTAGAGCTACAGGAAAATGTACACTATCTAAAAAGCATTACGCCACTGACCAAGAAAAACCTGGTCTATAGCGAAAGGTGCATATGAAGCACAGCTGAAGACACACGGTCACGAAATGTAAGCAGCAACTCCTCTGCAAGATAAATGTCCTTAGGTTTTTTATTCAGTCATTCGAACATCAAGGGTAAGTGTTGCTTTTATCAGGCCATGTTTTCAATGGTAACCCATTGTCAGTCAATAGTGAAAATAATTAACTGTGTAGGCCTATAACTGTTTTGTCTTTTACTATGACACCACGGTGAAGTTTCACTTTGCCTATGAGACAAATAATAGACGAGTGCAGATGCGTGTAGGCTATTCTGCTAGGTTTTAGTAAAGCATGGTTTAGTGCAGGGGTGGGCAACTAATTTCCTCAAGGGGCCACATGACTAACTGGGACTGTTGAGGAGGGCCGGACCCAAAATACCGAACTCAAGTCTAAACTCAATTCTGTTCAATTCTATTCTGTTCTTGTATAACATTAAGTAAATCATATGGTTTTCGTTACTTCTCGTAACGTTACGTCGTATGCGTAAAAATAAAATAAAAAAATATGGGCGTAAAAATAGCAGTTGCTTTCAAAATAAAAGCAACGATATTGATTTGCGTGCATTATGTCTATGCTAGGCTCTTGACTACTGTTTTTTCACTGACCTTTAGCGGGCCGGTCAGGGAACGCCCACGGGCCGTATGTTGCCTATGTCTGGTTTAGTGGAATACCTGTTCCATACAGTCTCGTGTGCAAGCAGATTCCTTCAAATGTGCCGTTGACTATCAAAATACCGATGCACTGTGTAAAGTTGTGCTGCTTGCTGCTAAAGGGAATGACAGATGTCATTTTCATTGGTTTAAAGGATGTTACGCTCAAAAAATTTTTGAGTGTAAGAAACATAAGAACCGCCTTGTTGTGCCAGGCGTCCGACGTTTGATAACAAAACCACCCCCAATGTGGACTGGATAAACCCCTAAGCTATTCACAAGTGACCATGCATTTTAGATCGCCGAGATAGGGCCCAAAAGTTCACAAAAAATAGTTGAGTTGACATACAACAATTTGATATTTACCATATGACTTAGTTATTCCATGGGTGTCTGCGGTGTGTTTTCGAAAATGAAGTGTCGGCAGGCCTATTTTCACTTGTATTGAAAGTCAAAGTCTCATTAGGTTTGTCTGTGAACTCCAGTGGAATTTGGTGGCAAATTGCCTGATTAAATTTCCACCTTTAAAGTCATCTTGTGGTGTTACACGTTCCACAGCTCCACTGGGTTGTGGGCAAAGGATTGCGAGTTAGGGCTGCACGATTATGGCCAAAATGATAATCACGATTATTTTGATCAATATTGAGATCACGATTATTTATCACGATTATTAATTAATTTTAGTGACGACAAATATTTTTTCCCTAAGCATATTGGACTTGCTATCTGGCTCACCCAAATTCTTCCCCTCACATTTACTCCCCTAAATTACTGCAAATATAGATTTGACTGCGACTTCCAAACAAATGTTTTGTGCGTGGTACTTTGTTAATATTTGGGAAAACGTTAACAGCCCACCGGGAATCCTCCCAATGCTCCCCATTAGCCACTTAAGCTCTGCTTCTTGTTCATGAGTTTACTGTAATCGTTTAGTCCAGGGGTGTCCAAACTTTTTGACTGAAGGGCCACATTGGGTTTTGAAAATTGGCTAGCGGGCCACACACAAATAATAATAATAATAATAATAATAATAATGTTTTGTATTATTTAAATGACAAAATAATTTTGTTGTAGAAAAATAATTTCTTAAGAAATACTGTTAATTTAATGCTGTTTAATTCATTTATAAATGGTGCACTGTCATTTTAAGACTCTTTGCCAGCTCCACTCAAATAGCCTATGGCTAGTGCTGTGCCTTAGCCTGGGTGTTCCCATGCTGCCTTGCGCGCGATTTGATTCACGCTGCTAAGGCAGCCTGGAGACCATGGAGCAAGTTTTCGCCTGAGATAGGGAACCAATCACAGAACAGGTGGGAAAGCAAGACGATGATGAGCTATGCACAGACGCATTTGATAGACATCCGTGTCACCCAATAAACGGATCTGGGCATTTTTTTCAAATACGAGAAAATGAACGTTTGGTTCCCAGACCACTTCTCATTGAGAATGAGCGAGCGGCCTATGATAAACTAATAAATGCTCGGCGGGCCGGATTAAAGTGCATGGCTGGCCGCAGTTTGGACACCCCTGGTTTAGTCATTCGTTGATATGTAAAACACTGACGTGTAGGCTACATTTTCATTATTGTTCACTCGTTTTGAGTAGGCTGTGTCTTGAAACGCATATGCAATGTAGGTTGCACATGTAGCTTACAAAATACATGAATAAAATTCACGGATCCCGTCGTTAGCTCAACTCTTATTACAGTAGGCTATAGGCTATCGGAGGAAGCAAACAAGGACTAAAAGTTAACGTGATAAAAAAAGGCATGTGTGGTTTATGTCATGTGATGTGTTTCACCGTATGAGTTGAGAGCCCTGCTTTGCTTATATTTTTCGTTAACTTAACTTGCCTGAAATCAGAAATATTTTCGAACAATGGATGATCCGCCTCGAGGGACAAGCTCTTGGCCTTCTGCTGTGCCACACATTTAATTTTTGATCGTCGTTTATTGTATAGTCTAACTAGCCTACTAATAGTTAACATAATGTCACTAGTCCACAGTGCATCAGGCTGAACAGTGCAGGGAACAGCTGTCATTGGTAGGCTGCATGCAGGCACATGGTCAGACAGGTTTAAGGAGCACTTGATTTGTTTTGTAGTGGAGCGTTCTATGGGTTGCCAGGTTGGTTCTATGGGTAGAGCACGCATTTGAAATATCGCTCGATCACGCAAATTTGATCGTGGGAAGCCAAAATCGTGATCGTGATTAAAATTCGATTAATTGTGCAGCCCTATTGCGAGTATTGTTAAAAAGTCTGTTCTCCACTTCACTCTGAAATGTGATTATTATAGAAAAGTCATTGATTGGCTGCTGTTAGTGGCGCAGTATAACACATTGAGGGGGGTGCATTGTTTTTTTATCATGTTAGAGATGGGAAACAGGCTTGTGTTTGTGTGTTTAAATAAACCAGTCTTAAAGCAAAATCCTCAAAGCACCAAATAGCCCTTTATGAAATGCACTGTTAAGGCTTTTTTTTCAAGGTTCCCTTTACACTTAATTAAAATGTTACTGAACTGAGAATGTTGGCTACCTCAGCATTATTATCTCTTTTTAAATGGGTTGCATAAATCAGGTTCAAAGGACACATGGTTTTCAAGACAGTCAATTTGTTAGCCATTACCTTGATGTTATGTTGAAGTACATCACATTGAATTCTGCACACATGGCCCCTCTCACACACTTGTGTGCAGACAGCACTTACAGATCTGCACCTAAATCCCTTGCAGATAGACTTCCTGGCAGAGTGATGGAATAAATCAGTCCAAGTCGCTCTCACACAAATTGATTATGTGTCAGATGACAAGGTCAGATATTGCTAACTGGGGGCTCATTGGTTCGGTGCGGCGGGTGATGGGAGAAGGGTGCCACACACCCCAGCCTCCACGTCTGCTTCTCAGCACCACATGCAACAAATGAGGACGCAGGGGAACGAATTAATGGGACGATGCTGCCCTGAATTAGCAGCTACACTAGAGAACATCTGTGTCGACAAGCTATTTCAGATAGCTCTTGATCTACCTGAGAACACTGAGACCCGCAGAGGAGAAAGTGGAATAGGGACATGATGATCTTCCCTCCATGTTTTTTTGCACCTCCAAAGTAATGCCAATATTTTATTTTGTGCAGTGGGTAACCACATTTTTTTGTTCATTGCAGTTAGCTATCAGGGACACACTGTAATAATCTTTCTTTCTTCCTTTCTTCGAATAAACAAGTGCATCAGCACTTATTCATTCGGGCTAAGAAAATCCAGGAACAATGTAAAAGCTGAAAAGTGTTTCCACAAGGTCAAGCGTTCATTGTGAGTGGGCACAGTTTGCAACTCTGCTGATGCTGTAGCATCATGAGGCTTAGCTGAAGGTTTACTTCTCTTCAGAGGAGCCCATTTAATCTCCTCTCTTGCCCTTGGGTTTTAGAGCATTCAGTTCACCACTGTCTGGGAATGCTCTTCATTGCAGCATTTTGTTTGCTCGGTTTGCCTAGACAAAGCATGGGAGACTTTCATGTTATTCTGAACCACTGGGCTGTATGTGGTCGTCTTGTGTCTGTTCAAGAACTGTAGGTGAAATTGCACCCATTGCATTGAACTGTCCTGCCGAAATCAAGTCGGGTCAAGTTGAGGTAATACACAGGTAATTCAGGCTATGTTTAGACGGAAACGATCTGAAGAGAAAACACAAAAGTGGCGTTGTGTTCTCACTTTTTATTCCGCTTTAAGACGAGAGTTTTTTGGGGGGAAATCTGCGTGCATACGCTTACGCAAAAGTGTGTGAAATTCGTGTGTTTTTACCCTTTAGATGGGAATGAATGCGACGGTGGAGTGTTTTTTAAGATTTCCACTCTGGAGGGTGATTTCACTTTTTAGCATTTTTAAGCCCCCAAAACGCTGTTGCCGTCTAAACGAAAGGCACATCTGATAAAATATTTTGTAGTTTTGTGTCACCTGATGTGAAGCTGAAGTGTTGAAAACCTTTTACTTTCAGGCTTTCACTGGTCAGAAAGCAGTAATCTAAATCATAATCATTTGCCTTGCAGGAAGGATTTCAGGAGACGTCCAGGCAGGCCCGATGCTGTGGGACAGAGTGGTAGGGAAACCTTTTTGCATACCTATCCATATCCGAGTCCACATGTGACCTCTGACCTCTTGTAATGATGGGGTCCTCTCTTTTTTACCCACCCTTTAAAGATTAAATAATTAAATATTATATTAAATCATTGAACTTTGGAGACAAAACATGAACTAGGGGTGTGCATTAAAACTACAGTTATTGGTGAACATAATCTAATATTTAAGCATAACTTCCAACACTAGTATCCTAGAAAATATGTGACACTTTAGCAAAAACTCACTTCAGTTAATGAATGGTATGCACAAATAATGAATGTTATGCACACTCAATGTTGGTATGTATTTGTGGAGTGAGATTCCCATTCCTTATAAATATTGGGTGCATGAGCTCTAGCCAATTACATAAAGCATGTAGGCCTAATAATATTTCACATGATGTATGAGATGTATATTAAATATTGTATGTCTACTCTACAGTAATGATTCTGTGTGCCTATACATACAAGTGGTAAAACTATAAAGGCTGTATAGGTAACATGTCTGACTTGGGTAAAACCATGTAATTGTATGGAAAAACAGTAGTGTTACCTTGCATTAGCAGCGACACATTTGGATGAATAATAATAAAACCATACATGATAATAGTGAAGAATTCTTCTGTGAGGTGTAATACAAATAAATTAAAATAAATAAAATCCAAACCAAATGTTAAGTTTAATGTTTTATATGAGGCTAGAGACTCTCAATAAGTTAACTTGCCCTGATAGTCTAGGAAAGACAGTCATTGTGTAAAGCATATTGCACACCAAGACGACAGTTGGATGTCTGATAATGTGGGGGTGATCGAAGAGCGTCTGTGGCCCAAATCAGTATGGTTGCACACCACCGCCGACACACAGACGGACCTTTGTCGGCTTTTTTGTGCCTCTTTCTGTTCATGCCTCTGCTCCGGCGATAGCTGTGGCTGGAGGCATTATGTTTTCAGGTTGTACATACCTATGTCTGTCCGTCATGATCTTGTGGACGTGATATCTGATGAACACCACAAGGCTCATACTTCAAATCTGAGGTGCGTTCAAATTTGGCAAACAGTGGTGAATAGGGTGACCAGACGTCCCGAAAAATTCGGGACAGTCCTGATATCCAAGCAGTTGTTCCTGAATCCCGAATCCTGCCCTAATTGCCCCGAAAATTATACTGAGTAGTTATTTTCTGATAAACATTAAAAACTGTCCGTAGAGAGTCTGAGTCGACTGCATGCAGCCCCCGACGGCAGCTAAGTGTCTGGATGCAGCCCGGCTACTTTGTTTCTTTTTGACGTTCTATAATTAGGCGCGAATATGCACTGATTTCGCGAAGCCGAGGACATTGTGCAGGCAGAGCCAGCGTGTGTGCAAAAAAATACGTCGGAAGTTCGGCCTATTGTCCATGTCGTTTTAACATAATCTACTTAATCTAACAATTATTTTGTATTCTTACTTAATGACCCATAATTTTGGCAAGGCTTTTTATTAGCGTTAGGCTATTATCCTTATTCTGAAAGGTCTGATTTGCAGTCAGTTACGCAGTCATTGTTTTTTTTTTTTCTTTCCCACAATGACATTTTGAGTTCATGATTTCTCTGTCGTATTTTGAGGCAGACTTGATGTTTGAATAAAAATGTGTTTTGGTACAGGTTTGAAAATTCGCTGTAAGCCTAACCCCCCCCCCCCCCGCGACAAAAAAAAAAGGTCCCGAATTTCAGCCAATCTCATCTGGTCACCCTAGTGGTGAACGTTCATGGTGAACATGTTTTCTCTAAACAGTCAAATTTGAACAAGTTGGTGTAAATATTCCATTGTAACTGAAACACTTTTTCCGGCTCACCTCCAGCTCCGCTGTATGTTCGCGGAGAACTACCTCCTCAGACTGCAGTGTTTCCCAGAGAATTGAATTTTGAATTTGTGGTGGTTGGTTTGCAGAATTAACTTGAAGGCAACACTTTTTAACAAATTAGCACAGCTGGTTATGATGCTAACCAGATTTAAGCACAATTTAGTACAACCTGGAAAATCATTGTGTGGTGGTCAATGTTGATATTGTGGTGGGCCGCCACAAATAAGTCAATGTATGGGAAACACTGGACTGTTTGCAAACAGGCAAACAGAAAACCTGTTTGCCTATATTGTTGCGAATTTGAACGCATCTCTGGTATGAACGTCTGGTTGGATTTTATAGGTCAGATTTCACAAAGTTTACTTTATTTACATATGCCATATAACATATCAAACCTTAAGTCATCACCTTACAAACTATAACAACCATCTAATCAGAACAAATGAAACCAGTCATGTGATTTCGCAACAACAAACCTTAACCTGACCCATATATCATCAAAAACATGGCCCATATATCATTAACCGTCCATTGTATTACTCAGCTAGAAATACTCTTTCACTGAATACGGCGTGTTTCTGACTGCAAACTATTCTATGGAATCATAAATGTCTATGCTGACACCTCACAATGCAACTCTTTCAAATCTATAATCATATAATACATATAATTTATTGCATGCCTCGCCACCTGTATGTTGACCAAAAATTCACAACTGTCTGGACAGGGCTATAGTGGAGGCTAAATTCACGCAAACACGCAGCTTATATAGCGATTTATGCAGTTTATATAGCGTTTATGCACCTCTAAATAGTATTTGTGCTAGGGTTGTGCCGATGGACGATATCATCGCCCATCGTGATGGTTGACAGGCATCACGATGGAAAGCAACCATCGTGATGCCACGCCCCTACATGCCAGTCACTAATTCCTGCTGTAACAGGCTAAAACATAAAAAAAACCTTTCCCTGAAAATGAAATTGAGCCTACTTTAAAGGCTGTCAACCAAACAGTTATCACGTATTAGTCTACCGTCTTGTAAAATAAAAGACTTATTAGTCTACCCTCTTATTCAAATGATTCCTGACTGTGACGTGAATGTGTAGCCTAATTGTCTTTTTGTAGCCTACATGTCTCGCAGGCCTATAGTCTACATTGGACGTAATAGGTAGCCTAATGTTTTAGCAGAAAATATAGAGTTATTATTGTTAGGCTATGACTAGGACATTCTAGCGCTCAAATATTTTTGCAAGGCTACAGCGAGCGGCAAATGCGTCCTTCTCCTCTGTGTTAAAATAAACCATTTCTTTCGTTAATTATAGGATCAGAAGGTAGCCTATTCGTCTTTCACTGTAAGGCTTGTATTTCATGCATTTAGCAAAAGTCCCAGACAGCAGCAGAGTGGTAATCGGGATTCGTTATTTTTTTACTTCGCCCTCCTATATAGCCTGGACTGCGCGATCGCAGCCCTTTACTTTCACTTCCCGCCGCCCTCATAGTCAGCATAGACTGTAGCCTGATAACGTGGGATGCTGCATAGTACTAAGATTTTATGAGTGACCACAATAGTAGTCTTAAGTAGCTTTTTTGCTGGGCCCAGCGAAGGCTGGCAATATTCCGCTGGTTGGTGCACACGCAAGTGTTCAGATTGATTGTCTATCCGTCTTTCACAACAATTTTCTTGGAGCAGACACAACTTCGGTAGCCTGGTCAGTATGTCTCTCTTAGCTGTCCACTTTCATCAGGCCGTATAGCTTATATAATATATTTTTTATTTTTAATTAATTAATTTATTATGTAGAACATTATAAATGTATTTCTGTACAGACATACCTATAGGCTGTTTACCACACTAACCCCCCCCCCCCCCCCCACCACACACACATGATATCATCATCCATCACGGTGTTTTACTGTACACATCGTCAAATGCCAATTTAGGCAACATCGCCCAACCCTAGTTTGTGCATCTCAATACAGTTTACGCACCAAATGCAACTTTAACATTCAAGACAAGCTAGTACAACAAAAATCCTGTTGTGATCAAATGATCCACATTAACATTATGTGCACTGTGATACAAGTGTCGTATCTTGCAGCAGCACACAACAGAACTGAATTGGGCTTGCTAGGCAGCTGTCTAAGGTTGATCAGCGTTCCGTGTCTGGATTCATTAATACATTAATACTACAATTTCATATACTGGTATGTGAAAAAGCAAGGCCTTTCCTGCAGATGCCAGCAAAAGATAGTGCCCCCAATTATTGTGTGGCGGTCAGTGTTGATCTTATGGCAGCCCACCAAAGATTAGTCAATGTATGGGAAACACTGAAACCACATTGGTTGTTAGCCTACCTTTGCTGTACATAAATTTGCATATTCTTCCGACTGCAAGAATGTTTGCAGGTGTTGCTGCTACCGTTTACCACAGTCACGGTCGACTTTGAAATACGGGTCATCCCTCTCGTCGCTGATTGGCCCGCCCTCCCTGGTGTCTGAGGGAAACGGTAGTGTTATCATTATCATATGCCAGACTAGTGTCTCACTGAAATGAGATTCTAGGTAGGTGTGGCCAGGCTATTGGGAACCTCATTAGGGTTCTAAAAGAGCCACTAAAATGATTCAAAACGTGTTTCCAGAACAATGCAAAAATGGTTTACTTAACAGAAAATCAACTTCCTGCCATTGTTCTCTTAGTTCCCTGACCTGAACTCTATAGAAAACTAGTGGGATGAGAACATATCAGGGGACCTAGGAATCTAGACGATCCAGAGATTCCTGTAAAGAGGAATGCTCTCAAATCCTCTGCTTTGCATTATCCAGTTTTATGACATATTATAGGGGAAGACTTAAGAGGTTTTTTTATTTTTATTTTATTTAAAAAAGACTGAAATACAGAGATGCAAATAACTGAGGCATATGTGTTTTGTTAAAAATATTTATGTGTTTGAATTTATCAGAATAAATTTGCTTCCTTCAAAGGTTTTTCTATATGATTTGTATAACTCTTTTTACTCTTGGTACTAATCTGGGCTTTGAACCAGAATTGTTTCCCAATTGGTTCAGTATTTTAAAAGTTTCCGGTTTTTGGTTCAACCCCAAAATTGACGTTCCTGAACGTTCCGGTTAGAAAAAAAAAAAAAAGTTCCCAAACCGGTTAATAATGTTCCATGTCAGCTGTGGGACATACAAATAAGTAGGCTGATCATTAGGACTTTAAAATGATATTGTTAGTCTACATAGTCTCTATCCTGTCATCAAACATTAAAAAAGGCTACATTATGTAAGCGGCATAACTGTAACTCTGACGTGCCTACATTGTTTTCACTATTATACATGAATTCAGACAAGGAAAAATTCTGCCATGTTGTTTATTGGCAAACAACTGAACACGTCCATTATACTTCTTACATAGCTCAATTGGTGTAAATGACAAATAGGGCAGGCTGTGCATTTGTTTCTCTTATGTCATCAAACAATACAAAACCACAAAGCATTAAAGAAGCATCACTGTAGTGACTGTCCTACACCCATTCAAAAGCCTATGCAACTCACATAGCTAAATCTGTGCAAATAACTGGAATATGGTAGGCTACATAGCTGCCAATGTGAACATCAATTGGCCAAACCTGGTCAGGGCCCAATCAGTGCATTTTTGTCTCTCTTATGTCATCAGACAATACAAAACCACAATGGTGTGTACATCGCTGCCATTGTGAATATTAAACTTATAAACAAATGCCCAAAACCATAAACAAATGCCCCAGAGGGAAATGAAAAAAAGAGTCTGCCTGTACAGCTGGCGGCAAGCTTCTCTGTTACATTTCTCCTGATCGGAAGTGAACCTCACCAAGTAATATTGCACAGAAATCTTGTCAAAGAACGAAAAAAAATAACGGTACTAACCGGTTACCATTATTTTAGATAGATAGATAGATACTTTATTGATCCCCAAGGGGAAATTCAAGGGTCTCAGTAGCATACAGACATCACACACAACATGCACTTACAGCAGCAATGGTAAACTTAAGTATAAGTATAAACATATAACTAAACTCCACTGTACAATAAAGACAGTAGAAGATAAGAAAGATAAGAAAACTAACAAAACGAAATACTAAATACACTATATAAATTAAATTAAGAAAGTCCAATGTGCTTGAGGGTGATCAAGCATAAGACGCTTGTAGTGACAGGGCCGGGACTGGTAAGGTGCTAAAGGGAGTAAGTGTCATAGTAAAGGTGCAAACAGTAGTCCAACCATAGTCCTTAGTTATGTGTGCATGGCAAGGTGCTCAAGAGAGTGAGTGTCATGGTGAAGGTGCAAAAAGTAGTCCAACATTAGTCCAACAGTGCACAAGTAAGGTCCAGAGACCAGCATAAATAATATGGACAAATAGGAGAGTAAAGTATAATGTAGACAAGGTAAAATAAAAAACTATTTCAGTGCAAGAACAGGTTGAGGTAATAGGGTTATAGTCATTCATTCACTCAGTATTGTAGCAGAAGCCTGACCGCAGCCATTGATCATGTGTGCTAATATAGCATGAAAAACAGTGTATCAGTAAAACAGTAGTGAAAACATTAGGCTGTGTACATTAGCAAAAACAGTAGTAAAATGGTAGTAAAGCAGTGGTGGGCAGTCAGTACTCAGACATGGAGAGGGTGGAGAGGCAGACAGACTAAGCAGAGAAGTCTATCTCTCCTCTTCCCTTTAGTGAGGCATTGAACAGTTCAATGGCCCTAGGAACAAATGACTTCCTCAGCCTTTCAGTTGTGCATGGCAGTGAGCGAAGTCTCCAGCTGATCAAGCTCTTTTGGTTTTTGATAGTGCTGTAGAGCGGATGACATTCATTGTCCAAGATGTTGATCAGTTTGTTTAGGGTCCTTTTGTCAGATATTGAAGTGATGCACTCCAGTTCAGCTCCCACTACAGAGCCAGCCTTCCTTACCAGCCTGTCAAGTAGCCCAGCATCCTTCTTCTTTGTGCTTCCTCCCCAGCATACCACTGCATAGAAGAGGGCGCTGGCCACAACAGACTGATAGAACATCCTGAGGAGCTTGCTGCACACATTGAAGGACCGCAGCCTCCTCCGGAAGTACAGTCTGCTCTGTCCTTTCTTGTAGAGTGCATCAGTGTTGGCTGACCAGTCCAGTTTATTGTCCAGGTGGAGACCCAGATACTTGTAGGTGCTTACCACCTCCACATTGACCCCATCAATGGAGACTGCTAGCAGAGCGGGCTTAGACCTGCGGAAATCCACCACCATCTCCTTGGTCTTTGAAGTGTTTAGTTGAAGGTGATTGAGTTTGCACCACTGCACAAAGTCCTCCACCAGGCTCCTGTACTCCTCCTCTTGCTCGTCCCTGATACACCCCACAATTGCAGTATCATCAGAAAACTTGTGGCATGACTCGGTGTTGTAGCAGAAGTCAGATGTGTACAGGGTGAACAGGACTGGAGAGAGCACAGTTCCCTGTGGCGCTCCGGTGCTGCTGATCACAGTGTCAGAGAGGCAGTTCTTCAGTCTGACGAACTGTGGTCGCTCGGTCAGGTAATCTGTAATCCAGGTTACCAGGTGAGCGTCCACACCCATCTGCAAGAGCTTGTCTCCCAGTCTGAGGGGTTGGATGGTGTTAAAAGCACTTGAAGTCAAAGAACATGATTCTCACAGCACTTTTCCCCTTGTCTAGGTGAGAATTTGTCCTGTGTAAAAGATAAGTGATGGCATCGTCCACGTCTGAGCATAGATAACTGGTTCTGTTCTGGAACATAAAAAAAATTAAGTTTCTAGATTCGTTTCTGTTTCTAGCAAAACATCAAAAATTTCTGTTTTTTATAGAAACATTGTAAAGTTATTGAATAACATTGAGGAAGTTGTGAGATTAGCTTGTGAATCTATGGGAGCCAGTGTGAAACATTGGTCAGAAAAAGGTTGTACCACTTTCCAGATAATGTGTTTTCTACTTTCTGTAACCTTATGGTTAGCTACAAATAACCAAATAGCCTTTTGTGTCAGATATTAATATCAATAATGGTTTAACACAAACTAAAGAACAACCAGATATATCCATACAGATGGTATTGTATTTTTAGATAAACTCTCTCATACAAATACAAATCTGATTCACACTAGCATCGTTTACATGGACACTTTTTTAAAATCTGATTACAAACGGAGTAATGGCTCAATCGGAATAGAAATACCTCATGTAAACACCTCAACCGATTGGATTCAGCCTGATCTGATTTAAATTTCCAATCGGATCGAGAGAGGTGGTGTACTCCGTTCTGATAATCCGATCGACTGAAAAATCCACTCATGTAAACAGGTACTCCGATTGTTGGAGTACATTTCTTCTTTCTGCGCTAGTGTTCCCTATGTGGTAATGATGCACAGTGACGTAAATAGCATTCATGTAAATAGTTCGATTGAAATCTTTAATCATTTAATCATCATCAGATTCATTTCAATCTGATTGAAAAAAAAGTCCATGTAAATGTGGCTACTGATTCAGTAGCTGCAGCTGTAACCTATACAGAAACTAGTTCTGTCGTAGACTGTTTGCCATATAAGAGCTTCAGGATCTTTGTGAAGCTTTGAGAAGAACTGTTGCACTGAGAAGAGCGTCAGCTCTGATGAATTCCTCAGAACAGAGCACAGAGCTTGTTGACACTGCTGTTGTCTCTGTCTCTCTGTCTGTCTCCACCCTTGGATGTGACAGCATGGGAGTGCACACATCTTGTAGTAGACACTCAGCATTTCTCCCCTCACACCTTCAGCTGTGCTTTCAGGGTGTGTGAGCGAGCGGCCTGTCACAAGCCTTGCCGTGTCTTTTGTGTGTGTGTGTGTGTGTGTGTGTGTGTGTGTGTCTGTGTGTATGTCCGCAGGAGCGCAGGGGACATTTGGGAGCGCATAGGCGCCGGCAACCTTCACGCTGCTCTAATTTCTACAAAATGGGCCAGAATATTAAATGTGCCTGAGCTGAGGCGAAGTGAGGTGCAGCGGAGTCATCAGAATAACACAGCACAGTGCACCCCCATGCCGGGTTGGTTGGACGTGGGAGACAGAACATTTTGTGGTCAGAATCAGTCCTCAGTCTATAGTACTGAATAGGTAGCAAATGTCCCCAGGTGTACAGTATGAACTGCTCGCTTTCTACCTCACTCGTGACTGGGGGGCATTTGTTCTATCTAAAACGCAGGATGTAACTAGACTAGTCTAAACTAGTAATGCTGCATTCATTGTAGCCCTCAAAACAGCAGCATTCAGAGTTATTAACACTGTGCAGTTTAGTAAGAAGTCAGAAAACTAAATATTTTTGCAATAATGATTAAGGCTGTGTCTGAAAGACTAGTAGCCTGAGTAGTTTCCAACTATTACGCATCATTTTATGAATCATGATTTAAAAATTGATATTTTCTTGATACTTTACGACTCCAAACGTGTAAACAAATATAGTAGCAGGTCTGGTACATACACATATGAAACGTAGAATAGACGGCAATACAAAAATACTGTATTCTCACTATGGCTTTAGAATTACATTATTATTATAATATCCAGAAACTGGATCATGTTATGACAAAAAGAACTGTTGACCGCACCTTTAATGTTGCTATTAAGCAGAAGAGATCTCTTTATAGTACGACGCGACGTAGTTAATCACTCACAGTAGTGTGCTGACAGAGTTCCCAATTCCCCAGAACTCATTACCACTCATTAATCTCCTCTTGCATTAGGCTCCTCATTAAGTCGTTAAATCTGTAATAAGTGGCCTCACCTGCCTCTCCCAGGTGCAAAACAGACATTGGCTGGGGCTGTAACTTTTTGGCACCTGTGGAAGCAGGTGACAGTTTACCCTCCCCCTACCCCGCTCACTGTAAGTAAGGTTGCTAATGGCAAGCGTCAGTTCAAGGGTAGGAACCACCACTTTGCCTCTTTCACCTTTTGTTGAGGACCAGAGCACCGTTGTAGATGGCATATGCCACTAGGGGGCAGAATCTGACTGCTGATGCCTATGACCACTACGGTGAGTCCTCGTCAGTGAAAATGCCACAGTGCCACTCGTGGTACATTATGATGGATTTTTTTTTTACTGGAAATGCAGGTAAATAAATGATAAAAAGGGGCAGTTTTGATTATAATTAAATTGTCTTTGGAGTTCTGAAAATGGTTCATGAGTTAGACGTGTCCCATAGTGTACTTAATTGAGGTTGTTCTATCACAGAATAAAAGTGAATAGGGTGCTAAAGTGATAAGGCTATAAGGTTAAACAATAGGGAAGGTGAACTGCAATTATGTATAAATTGCTGTAAGCTATTTGTTTCCGTGTTGGTTACCCCCCCCCTCTCCAGCAGTCACTGCATTGTCTGAATATGAATGTGTGTGTCTGTACCTGTGTTGTCTGACAGGAATGCCAAAGCCGTGGAATTCTAATTAAAATCTGACCAAAAAAGGAAAAAAAAACTACAGAGTCAGAGAAGACATGTTTGTAAAGCGTGTACAAGCAGTGATTCCTCAGGAATCGATGCGACCAAGGCTGCGGGAATGTTCTATTGACGTGCCGAGCGTTTGCTCGCTGAGCTCCAATTAACCAAAATTAAATCCACTCTTCCCAGGCACTGAAAAGGGTAAAGGCAAAAAGTTAGCCACAAAATTGTCTGTGAGGCTACAGAGCCATCCCCCCATCCTTCAGTCATCCCCTCTCCATCTCTCTCCATCTCTTTCTACTTTTGCGATATCCATCAAGGTAACGGTTTGGACTGCACTGTCCTCATTAAATCTCCCTTTTATTCCCTGCGCCGGATGTGATATTTGAGAGATTTGAGCCGGGGTTGCGCAGGTGATGTACAATTATGCTGATTCGGCGCAGTCGGAGTGCCGTGCCGTGTGAAATTT
This sequence comes from Alosa sapidissima, assembly GCF_018492685.1. Classification (NCBI taxonomy): domain Eukaryota; kingdom Metazoa; phylum Chordata; class Actinopteri; order Clupeiformes; family Clupeidae; genus Alosa; species Alosa sapidissima. The sequence goes on along the minus strand of NC_055968.1, from coordinate 18,845,483 downwards.
GGCATTCTCAGATGAGTACCGGCGCTGTAGCTGGTTACACAATCATTAACCTCCGGCCCATTCTCTCTCTCCCTCTCTCCCTCTCTCCCTCTCTCCGTCTCTCTCTCTGTCTCCTAGCTGTCTCCTGCATACAGATCCTCCAATCCCCCCAGTACTTAGCGTACGGTGCATACATTCTGATGGATGACCTTCAGAAGCATAGATTATTGGTCTTTTCCAACCCTTTTTGCTCTGCTTTCACAAGCTTGGACAGGCATATATAATGAGAGAATATAAAGTATATATGCCGTTGATTGTTTGACTTAAGAGTGTAATTGATTTCATTCTTATACCATCAGCATGAAATAACAATATATAAGACCTCCTTTTCTATAGACAAATAAGCATTGAAGTGTGGGCTCTGTGTTCAGTCCTTTTCATTCATGCATATCCCAACCCTCAGTACAGTGAGTGCAGAACTAGAAGCGCCAGTGTCCATTAGTCACAAGGTGGTACTGATAGTGGATTCTGTCTTCTCTCTCTTTCTCTCCCTTTTTACCACTTTCTTTTGCTCTCACTACTCCTCTATCAATCTATCACAGTCTGAAAACCTGCCCCGATTGTTGATCTCTCAGCACTGTACTGCTCCCATGCTTAAGCCTTCAAACCTTGGCCACATAGAGCACATACCGATAATCAGCTTTGATTTGGGCCTGGTTGAAAACCTACAGCGCAGTTGCTAAAACGAGACTATCAGTGCCACGGATGGCAGTTCGATTCATGCTGGGAGCATGAATGTGGCGGAGGGTGGGTGTATTGCTGTACTCTTGAGGTCCTCTGGACAACTGTCTGTTCAAATATAGGTGTATCACATTTTAAGAAGGAGCTCGGCTTGTTTCAGAGGTTACCGTTCCTCTTGAACCTGTGAGCTGAATTTTTATGCCTCTTGTCAAATTTGGCTATGTGTAGCCTGGAGCACTACAGGGGTTTGTAAAGACGCTGTAGAAAGTGAGTCTAACCATTGAAACACCATACCTATTGAAGAATATTCTTTGAGAAGAAACTAACTGCGATGGTCCCAAATATGGGGTCTCAAGCTACAATGCATGATAGCTAGATTGTCTTTTTAAAAGTGCCAGGTGTATCATCTTTACAGGTTTTTTTAACCATTATAATAAATGTTTCTACCCACAATGCCTCTCACACAAAACAGAAAACATCACGTACAGTAACACAATCAGCAAAGTGGTGTTGTCTGTGTTTATTAAATTGTTTAATTGATCAGATTTCTGCATCAAATAATACACACCTGATTGTGATGACACTGTATGGCATTTTTGGATTCTGCTTCCCTTCTGCAGACATGTGGAATATGGAATGCACAAAATTGTGGCGTGTGAGTGTGCTAGAAGCCTATTTGCTAAGATGTAACACTGTAATGTGCATTGATGGCAGTCTTGCATATTTAGAACTACTACCCCCCAACTACCCCGCCCCCCCAACACCATATATTAGCAGAGAACATGACACATTACACCGACTGTAAGGTAGATAGTTCAGGTAGAAGTAATGTGCACAGAATAATCCATATGTTTGCTCCCTTGGAAGTAAGCCCATGATTTTTGTGTTATTAACACCTTCAGTGTATAAATTGATTTGCAATATACAAACTACATCAACAAACACATAGTTGCATATTATCAAGGTACATACAAGGGACATAAAAGTTGTGGTTTGTAACGTCCAAAGTGGGAAATTATTGCTTTGTAGGCAAGATGTAGAGCTTGTTTTAACATTCCAGGTTAAGGTTAGGGACCAGGAATATTTAAAAAACAGGAGCAGTTAATATTTTCCCATTGGTTTTCCTTGTCCTACCCTGGTTATAGGCACTAATCACTGATTGCTGTGTTGATGTTCTCAACCTCTGCTCTATAGTTCTTCTGTCCAACCCGTCTTGTCTTTGGTCCCACAGCATCAACACGATCTCTTTTCCCAGTAGAATAGGAGGGGTTGAGTCATGTAACTATCAAACCATGCAATTCCAAGCAGCTTTAATTTGCTCACTGTTTCTGTAATCTAATGACTGGCTGTCTTTTGAACCATTCTAGTCCTTCCATCACTCTTCAACTGCGGATTGAAAGTGGACTGCGGCTGGAAAACCTGAGGGTGATGGTGGTGGTGTGGGAGGAGAGGGAGGCCTCCAAACCCCCCTCCCCTTCCCCGTCACCAAAACTCCGCCATTGATACAATTACATCAGGTTGAGTGAAGAGCGAGATAAGAGAGATGGAAAGCTAGAGCAGACATAGACAGAAGCCGGACCGAGAGAGAGATGATCTCTTCCCCCTCCTCTCCTCCTCTCCTCCTCTCTCCCTTCCCTTTTCTTCCTCTGTTGTATACATTTACCATTACACTCATTAGCTTCCCATTGCCTCCCAGCAAGCAGCTTTTCCACATCCCCTCAGGGTCCCTGGGGAGGCAATTTGCATCTCTCTGTGGAATCCCTGGCAGGCCGCTGAGGTAACAATCAACCCCCCCCCCCCCCACCAACACACACCGTCCCTCCCCAGCACCAGTCCCTCCCCAGTCCCCTCTGACATGCCCCCCCCCCCCCCCCCCCCCCCCACCAGTCCCTCCTTTATCTCTTTGATATGTTTGGGGGCCAAGGCTGATTGAGTGGCTCTTGGATGTTAATGACTGACAATGAGCCTGGGTCCACCTCTTCATTTAGGGCTGAATTGATGTCATTGACAGTGGCATTGAATACTGATTTCCACACTCTCCTCCCTCTCGCTCTCCCTCTCTTGCGCCTTTTCCCTCCCTCATGCCTGTGGCGTGTCTCTGAAGCTGGGCTGGACTCGAGGGTGCTCGGGGGGACACCGGTCCTCCAGGGAAGGTTGGCCTCTTTAAGATCACCACGGCCTGGTGTCTGGTGGGGAAGGTCAGGCGTGCCATTTGATTGGAGATTTGATCCTGTCTGATTTTGCTGCGAGACATGGCCTCCGACCGTCAGGAACAGAGATGGGGCTTATTAGGAGATAGTTTAGGCCAAGAATATGTCTTTCTATTTGAATGCAGTGGTCTGTGAGAATGGATTTGCGTTTTTAAAAATGTGGGCAGACAGTTTTGTTCCATGTATGGCTTAATCTGTATCGTACATATTCTGGTAGTGTGGGGAAGGTTTTTTTGTGGCTTTGTGGGTGCCCTCATGTAGTTTTGAAATGTTCTTCCTTGTAAAACGTTAAACACTAAAGCCCATTGCCCAAAAATGTTTTGTGTTATATGGGCAAACTCAACAAGTTTGTTTGTTATTGTGACTTTGCTTTTTTGTTTGTTGGTTATCCCTGTATTAGAGACTCCTCTCAGTCTGCGCATACCACCTAACTTTACAAGGGCGCAATAGAACATTTTGTAGCAGTATGGCAACCAGGCAACCCCGACATTAGTTACTTTTTATTTCCTCTAAAGGTTTTTGTAATCCATTGGCAAGTGCGCATACTGTACTTTTCCCTTTTAAAAGCAATATATTCATGTCTGCATGCATAAATCTGCAATTTTGAAACTTTTGACGATATTGTGTCCTCAAGAATTGTTATAGCCATTAAGTGAGGCCACAATTTCGCTCCCCTCCCTCTCCGCCTCCTCTCTTCTCTTTATCTCCCTCTCTTTCTGTCTGTCTTTCTCTCGTTCTCGTGCCAAGAGCACGCTCGCCCTTCACATTATGCCTTGTAAAGAAAAGGCAATCGTCGATGTTTCATCTTGATATGTGCGGTGCCTGACACTCCTCTAAATTTAAGCGCACTGATGTCTGCAGCAGACTGGATCCCGTCCTCAATTTGGAGAGGAGGTTTGACACGGCTGCCTTTCATCTGCGGTGGGTCACGTGTCTACTGCAAAGCGGCAGCGACAAAGATAGTTTTTTTTTTTTTTGTTGCTGTTTCTCTTCTACACCCCCCCCAATTCCACCCCCCATGACACCCTGCCTCCTTGCAACTCAACCTGAGACAGATGCATCTCCTCACGCATCCCGATCACAGAGCTTTCTTGTAGCCCATGCAGCCCCCATCGTATTTATACAAACTCTGGTTATCATCGCATTTAATAAAAAGCAGCATCGAGGCCCTACAACTTCATAAAAAAAAGTCTGCGCCACAGAGGAAACCATGCTCCATATTTCCATGTTTTTCTTTGAACAGATGAACTGAGAATTTTTTTTTTCTCTCCTCTGGTCCCCCATTCTCTTCGATGCAATAACGCATGCAAATTTTTCTTTCCACTTTCCACACAAAACCTGGAAGAACACAATTAATGTAAATTTTCCTCACCGGGTTTTTAATAAATGCACAGTTAAGTTTCCATAGTAAGTGGGTCGATAAACTCGACAGCCTTTGTAACTTCTGTGTTTTTTTCCCTCTCTCTCTCCTCTTGTGCGGGTTCTTCTCATTCCTTCACCCCCCTTCTTTTTTCTAAAGGCAGATCCTAAGACATGAACTCTGTATGTCTGACTCCTCATGCTGCAGAAGGCTGGTGTTTATCAGGCGGACGCTCCGCTCACTAGGGGAGACTCTCTGGGGCTTACCGGCCTCCACATTGTGAGAGCGTTCTCATTAAAAGCGTCACATGCCTGAGAAATTTCAGACCTGCTGTTTTTTTTTCTTTCCTCCACTCCCCTCTTTGTATCTTTCTCTCTCTCTATATATATATAAAAGATGGAGCAAGAAGGAGAGAGAGAGAAGTTTAAAACTAACAAAGCCCCTGGAAATCCCCATCAGACAACCCTCCCCTAATCCGTTTAATTTTGAAAGGTATTGTTTAAAGCTTCAAAGTTTATATCGTTTAATCCTCCCTCCTCTCCCTCCTCACCCCCCCCACCCCCCCACCCCTCCATCAACACTACAGGCCAGCAAATGAGGCCGTGTCAGCAGCTTGAACAGAGCTAATCTGCTCCGCACAACAGAAAATCCTCCTTCAAGACAAGGTTGCGCGGGTTTTCCTGTGAACTCAGACCGTTTGATGTTCCCCTACCTGCTATTGAACATGACTCCCGCCTTAACCCAACTGTCACTCCTGTGCTGTCCCCTTTTATCACACCCCTGAGTGCTCCCAGTCACCCCCCCATCCCCTTTACCCAGCCAACCCCTTCTGCTATCCACCAAACTTCCTCCTGCTCTGCGCTCTAACAGTGCTGGCCCCAGAGTGCAGCCATTTTAGGTGATCGCCCATCTATCTTTTTGGAGGTGTGTGTGTGTGTGTGTGTGTGTGTGTGTGTGTGTGTGTGTATGTATTTGAATGAGGGGCGATGTGTTGGGTATGAGAAGTTAACCTTTCCGAGGATAAATGTGCTGGATGTGATTAGGATTTGGGTTCATCTTGATAAGGAGAGGGTAGGCAGGAAGTGTCTCTCTGGCTCTCTTTTCAACCTGAAAGCTTCTCACTACCTCATGGGCTTAATTGATTGGAGTTTGGGTTTTGGTCTTGGCGTTGCAGTGTGTTTGCATCATGGCAGTTCTCACTGGTCGGCCTCAGGAGAGCAGTCTTCCATTTTAAAAGTGTCATTTAGTTGTTGTTCATACCCCTGTCAGAAAGATACACGGTAAATCCAGAGTAATATCCTATGCAGGAAATGAACATCATCTCACACTGAAACTAGATACATAGGTAGTCATCGACTTTTTACAGTAAAATATTCAACATCTGCGGAAGAGAGCAGTGCTGAGCCTTTGAAAACAGTCCAGCTCTCAAGTCATTCCAGCAGAATCAAACATCTTTTCAGACTTTCTCCTGGAAATATGAGCTCTGCAAGAGCAAGAGTTATGTTATGAGACTCTTAAAGCCAGTTTCCAAGAAAGAATCTTAGTCTCTGACCTATTTATCCATAGCATCCTCCAGACATCCAGGGGTACAATATGACATGGAGTTTTTGTTGACAGAATTGTTGAAAGCGGGTGTTTTACACACAGTAGTAGGACAAAATAGTCTACCTCATGTGGTGGACATTTTAGAACAATAGACAGTGCTTCTAATGATCAAGAGGGATCTGAAAACAGTGCGGCATTCAAAGTGTTAACCAGGGAAAATAACACATGCAATTCATGCAAGTTATTAAAGATTAGAAATGGTTATAAAAGCCAGCTGAAAAAAGTTGGATTTGATCACAGAATTTGTTTATTGTATAGTGCTGTGTGTTTTTGCCAACCCATGCAATGTGTTTAATCTGTCCACAAACCATGTTACCAGTAGCATTGTGGTGTGTTAAGGTTCTCTTGAGCAAATTTCTGGCACACATCAATGTTTTTTGGAGAGCACTGCTTCCACTGTGGTGTCCTGCTGTGGACACCATGTTTGTTCAATGTTTTACCTACAGTATAGTGAAAAATGTATATAACATACAAATATGTTAACCAGTTCCAATCAGTTTAGCAGTTTCGCTTTCAGTTATTGTTAACTCATTGATGATTCTGCATTGTGTATTTAGTGTCACTAGCCACAGTACTAAATCATTTCCTTGTATGACATTCATACCTTAGTGCAGGTTATTCCAAAGGATTCACTTACTTTTTCTTGCTACTGTATATTGAATTTGAATTTAGTACCAAATGAATCATTGCTAAAAATCAAAGGGACTTGAAGGGAAGAAACCACTTTGAAAAAGATGAAGAAATATTATTACATTGTGCAAAATTCTAAAGAAACATTCAAGCAGTATCAATAACAAACCCCATATAATTTCAATTTCTGAAGATAACAGGCACGTTCCAATGAACAAATGAAATCACAAGTATAAATGAATGACAATATGTTTAGCTGATGTGCAAATGTAGTCAGTTAAAGTTCTCAATTCATGCACTGAAAGTACCTGGTGCACACCTCCGTTCTAATTTAACCATCTGTGTGATGCTCTTAATAAAACATCTCTCAAGCACTATATGGTAATGCAGGAGCCGAGAGCATTTTCCACACTTATTGTTACTCCTAAAAAGTAGGCTAAATTAATGTCTTCTTGGAAGTTTGATTCTTGTTGTGAATATCTTTGTGCATACAGCTCAACATTTTCTCAGGGGTGTTATCAATGGTATCCCTGTTGAACAGTTTTTGAGTGTCAAGACATTTCAACAATGAGTCAAGACATTTATGCATTGTGACAGCAGTTCCAGAATGACTCCTGTCTTTCTGTTACAAAATAACAAAACTTGATAAAAATTGATAACTTGTATGTTTGAATTTTGGAAGTTAGATTAAATTCCAGTTAGGATGCCTCATAGACATTGAGTTATCTTAATAGCTGTTGTAGCAGTTTTCTTTGTAACAAATCAGTCTTGAGGTCATATTTCCCCCATATTTGGATTCAAATGTTGAACTAAATTTGTGGTAGAAAACAACATTCTCCCAGCTCCCATTTGTCAATGTCCAGCCTGTATCAATTAGGTGTTTCTTCTCCATGTGGTCTAACCTGGATGGAATGAAGGGTAAAACATGAGGGGTGAGAAGGAGTGGTAGGGAGCAGGCTGAAGGGTGACGTGTCTGGACTTGAGTGACGCTGGTCCCAGCTGGTCCAAATGTCTACATTGCCAGGTTGGGTTAGAGACCATTAGCAGAGAGAAAGAAGTCTACCTGACATACACCCCAATCAGATGAGACGTTGAGTTTCAAATCTCCCCCACTGTCAATATATCTCCCTCTACTGGCCTCGTGATGCCTACTTATCGGCTGTTTTCTGTGGTTAGTATTGTTGACATGTGGTATTGGATGTAACTGCAGAAGTCAGTGAATGGAGGTATAGGGGTGCAGACACACATACACAGACCACCACATTAGGCTATGTCTTTGCATCTTTTAATAGTTGTTTATGTTTTCATTTTCGCTGTAGAAGCTGTCAAATATGAAGACAACTGGAAAGTTTTATTTCTTTTAAGTTCAGAAAAGGAAAAAAAGAAGAGCATTTGCTTTCTGTGTCCTTGAATGCTTATTTAATATACCGGGAGAAAAAAAGCTTGATTTATGAGGAACTGGAGAATAATGTGTAATGATAATAAGCAATTATCACCTCATATTTTTTCCAGCGGTAACCTCAAGATGAGGTGCAACAAGAGTGTTAGTGCAAGTGACAAAAAAAGAGAAAAAAATGTGATCCAAAAAGCCCGGCAACATATGCACGTCACAGACATGTGAAGTGCTTCTCTAGCTTGTTCTGACTGAGGATAATAGGACCTCCTCTGTGATAATGTTTTCAGTATTCATTCATTTCTCTCAGTATTCACATTTTGTATTTGTGAACCCTGCTGAATGAAAGCAAGGATAAATTAATAGTAACATTAGTGTCACAAGAGATGAACAAGAGACCGACAGATTTATTCAGAATTATTTAAGTTCACATAGCTTGTAACACTGCATCCAGTCGGTCAAATTCATCGTTTATACAGCTTAAATGTAAAAGGTCGTAATGGAGGATTTAAAAAAAATGCTTTGCAGTTGAATTTCCTGTTTTTTTTTTTTTTTTTTTACATGGAGCATTGCAGTGAGAGTGGCATGTGGCTCCTCGTTAATGAGCCTGCCGTGAACGTGAGACCTGAAATAGGAGTCTGCCGGGCCGAGCCACCCCTGCTGTTCTGGGGTGTAAGCAGTGTAAGGTGGCTTTTCAGAAAAACGTGGGGCATATGTTCCGCCTCCAAAAAGACCCCCACCCATCCCCACCACCCCACCCCAATCCCAGTCACTCTTTTACCCCCTCCTCCCAAACCTCCTAACACCGTGGCAGATGGGTGGAATATGGAGCTGGGAAAGGTTTTACCTCTGAGGTGGTAACAGTGAGGCCACTCATTAACACTGAATTTACCACTTCGTTAGCGACGAGGCTTCCTGTTGAGCTCAGTCCCACGTCGGTGATGTCAGATCCATGGAGCATACACTTGTGGACTTCGGAGACACACTTGACTTGGACTCCTCTTGAAATGCACACACATTAAACGTGTACGCACACATTCACACACACACATATATACACACACACATACTCACACTCGTGCTGGCATTGTTTAAAAGTTGTCATAACTCAAGTATTATACCGTAACTCAGAAAGAGAGAGGTGTGTGGAATTAGATATCTGTCTGTCCCCTCTATTTAGAGGTGTAAGGTGGGGAGGGGCTAAGTTTCAGCTGAGCGAGGTGTGTGTTTACTTTCAGCAGGCAAGCTGGTCCTGTGTGTGTGCGTGCGTGCGTGCGTGCATGCGTGTGTGTGTGTGTGTGTGTGTGTCTGTATGAGTCTGTGTGTGTGTGTGTGTGTGTGTAAACCTTTGCGATGACGTGAGTTTCTGTGTGTACACTGGCACATGTGTACCAATTTGTCAGGATTGAATCAACAACGGTCTCGTGCTGGGATCAACTTTGGCACCATCTGAGAGTGCTAAGACACAGGCCAATCTCATTGGTGGTGCACTTTGTTCCCATGGAAATTGGTCAATTTTAGCAAGAAGGCCGAGAACTTTTGAGGGTGGGGGGTGAAGATGGGGGCCAGGGAATGGGGTGGGGTGTGGCAGGTTCCCTCCCTGGTGTGTGCACACATGATTAAGCCCCCCAACACACACACACACACACACCTTCTCCACAGTTTCCAAAGGGGAGCTGTAGTCTGGCTTGTGAATAGAGGTGGTGGCAGAGATCTTATTGGGAGTGGGGGGGGGGGGGCACTCTGACGCTCAGAGTGATGAATGCCCCCCCCCACCCCCCTGTCACACTTTCACTCCCACCCCTTCTCCATTTGGGCGAACAGTGGGGGGACTAACAGGTCCTCCGCTGTGCAGCCACCGGTTCTTTGTGTTGGGGAAAGTTGTCATTTCACACGTCGGCAGTCGCCAAGATAGCACCTGCATGAGGTGATGGCGTCTCCCTGATACGCACATTACTGTTTTAATTCTGCTGTTGTCAAATGGTCCCAATGTCATTTTTAACCTCTTTTCCCCCCTGTAGGCAGACTTAAGGAGCGATCTGTCACTCGATCAGCTCGTAGAACTAATCATGTTCTCTCTCTCTCTCTTTCTCTCTGACTATCCTCCCCCCCTTTCCAGACTGTTGAGCCAACATGGCTGACATAAAGCCTAAAGCAGAGGAGGACAAAGAGGGGGACACCGCATCTGACAGGCCTTGGCGTCGGCTGAACACTCCCTCTCCTACTGCCCAGAGCAGAGCCGCGGCTCTCTCCCCACATCCTGAGTACAGGCCTTTCAATGGACCCCTGCCAGCGCCCGCATCATCATCAGGAGAAATTATTAACAGACCTCCATCACATTCCACCCAAGAGGGACATTCACAGCTACAGGAGGAATCCGATGGTGATTCGACCAGTGGCAATGGCCCTAACACAATGGAGGACATCACCGCACGGGTCTCTCCAAAATTCTCTACATGTCCTCAGTTAGACAACATCAGCTCCGGAAAACACAGAGTAACCGAGGAGTTTCTGTTTGCAAAAAACAAAACCTCTCCTCATATCAAGTCAGAGGAGGCATCAGCATCTGAAGCTGCGTCTGACAGTGAGAATAGTGATTTTGAGCGACCGCACCTGGAAGCGCAACGCAACCGCTCACTTAATGAACCCTCTGGCCAGAACCGTGTGGGCAGGGGACCAGCTGGTGGGAGATCCTTGTGGGACTTTGGCTCAGAATCCTCGGAGAGCTCTTCAGATGACTGTGACGAAGACTCGACCTGGGAGCCGCAAAGCGAATTCATGCACTTACTGTGGACCAGTCCCAAGAGAACGGAGTCCTCGTCGTCATCGGTCAGTCAGAGCCGCAGGAAGAGGAAGCTGAACGCTGTGGACAGGGCCGGAGATGGCACCTTTGGTCCCTTACCCAAACAGTCCCTGACTTATGATTGTTCTGATGACAATGACACGTTGGTTAGCAAAGAACCCAACGTCAGGAGGAAGCCTAATGCCAAATCACCTGTGCCCCCGCAGTTAGACTGTAGTGACGAAGCAGTAGGCACGAAAGAGCACTTTATCAAGAATAAATGCCACGAGGAGAGCGATACTGAGAGCGCCAAACTGAACCATGTGAGTGCGGAATCGGTGTCCGAACCCGGCGGCGAGCCTTTGTTCTTTCCCTGCACCAAGTGCAATGTCAATTTCAAGGAGAAGGCCCACTTGCACAGACACATGCTGCACCACCAGGCACCCCCCAACATCAACGCGCCACGGCCCTACATCTGCCGCGAGTGCGGCCGCTCTTTCCGTGACGGCAACGCCCTGCAGAAGCACATGGTCATCCACCAGGCGCGGCGAGAGAGGCTGATGGAGGAAATCAAGGGTCTGAGCGAGCTGCAGGACGAGGGCCGGCAGGCCCGGCTGCAGTGCCCGCAGTGCGTCTTCGGCACCGAGTGCGCCAAGACCTTCGTGCAGCACGCCAAGACGCACGAGAAGGACAAGCGCTACTACTGCTGCGACAGCTGCAGTCACATGGCGACCTCCCCGCAGGAGCTGGAAGCACACCGGTGCACTGCCCACACCGCCAACCACGTCCACACGGGCTCAACTCACATGAGGCCCGCCGAGGGTCTGGAGGAAGTGAAGATGGGGACCAATCGTATCATCTTGTTACACTGTAAAATATGCCCCTTTAGCACACCGAATAGGACTATCCTGAAAAAGCACACAGAACTAATTCACCGACAGCCATATTTTGAAAAGAATGAGGAAGAGGCGGAGGAGGATGACGAGGGGAAGCCAGTTAGTAGATTTGCCGAGCCGAAGAAGCCGGGCTTGGACCTGCACAGGTTAAGCAGCCAGGCCAAGCCTGGCCACTCTCGCCTGTCACAGCTGAGGCCAAAGCTGAACTCGGAGACGCAGGCTCTGGGGAAGGGAGGTGCGCCACCCTTTTGGTCTGGTGGCATCGCTGACCTCTGTGTGCGAAACCGAGTCTCGCAACAAAAAGACCGGGAAGGTCTCAGCTTGCCGCTGTTCAAATGGAGCTTCGGCAGCTCAACAAACAAGCTGTCATCATCTCTCCCGAGACTTGACAAGCCAGGCAAATTATCTCCCCCACCGACAGCCAGAATAGATGTGACAACAGGCCACCTGCATGACGAAGAGGGCAATCAGGAATGCGCAGCACTGAGGCCAGGAGACGGGGAGAAAACAAAACATATTAGTGACACTGAAATGCGCTCGAATGCCAAAATGGACAGATCCGGCGAGGAGATCCGTCAAAACCACAAAACTGACCGCGAAAGCGGCAACAGTGACACTCCGAGCAGTAGAGAATTGCCATCCAAACCTGTCCCCCACAGGACGCTGTCCAAAAGGAAAATGTCCATCCCATATCATAACACGCTTAAGCCAAAACCAGAACCAATATCACCAGTGCTCACAGAAGATGAAGATGACGATGAAGACGATGATGATGATGATGATGATGATGATGATGACTGTGATTATGATGATGATGAAGATGACTCCTTTGACTTTAGAGATTACTCGTCCACGTTCCTCAATAGCAGTGAGAACAAACTGAACACTTTCATGTCTCCGAATCCCCTCTACCTTCCTAGATCGCGGCTGCCCATCCGAAAGGACATCCTCCATTCCAATGGCTCAGAGGACGAAGAGGAGAGCGATTGCGATGATATCCAGGATCTGGTCATCAAGGAGGAGTGTGAGGAGACCGCCGTGAGCCTGGACGACGTTCCAACCTCAGAGTCAATGCGAGGGCCCTTCTCCGGGCACCAAGGCCCGCCTCATTTCTCCAATGAGAGGAAGTCCTGCCCGTACTGCCCGGCAGTCTTCGAGTCTGGAGTGGGATTGTCCAATCATGTGCGCGGACACCTGCACAGGGTTGGGCTGAGCTATGACGCCCGGCACATGGTGTCGCCTGAGCAGGTGGCGTCTCAGGATCGGCAGCCACGGATACGGAGGAAGGCACCCTCCACCCTCTCCCGCCGACTCAAGAAAGGTATCTACAAAATATCCGTTACTGCTTTGTTATGTTCTCTTTTTACGCCACCTCTTCTCTCTCTTCTTCTGTCATTTTCTGTCTAATTGCAACTGCATAAGATGGTGAGCTGTCATAATTACATTTCACAGTAATCACCGTGAAGTCAAGTACGAAAGTCAGCCTCTGTCAACTTTTTATTAAACGCATGCATACTTTTTTTCAGTTGCTGTATTATAGGTCAAGGGGTCCTCCTGAACACAAGTACACACCATCACACACACACACACACACACACACACACACGCACACACACTTACACATGCATGGAAGCCCCTTGTTTTATGCATGTGACTGTCTAATGGACTTGATATGCTGTATTTTTCCACTTGAAAAAACTACACAGTGAAACAATGATATGAACCAACTTTTCATATCAGATAATCTCAGTCAGGTTTGAATATTGAACAGAGATGTTCATAGCAAATAATGCAAGAACTAATCGGGCTCTGTATTTTTTGACAGTCCCCAGTAAAGTCAGACATACTGTCATTCAAAAATTATATAAGGTCAATATCAATTACGGATCAATTATCACACCAGCAGTACAATGCATTCAAGTGAGCCTGAAGCAGAATTGAACAGGATTATTATAGTTCCCATTCCCATTGACTTAGCATACTGAAGTGACACTTTCACCTTTCCTTCCTCCTCATGAAAATGTATCTAGGTTAGCAAGTTGAAAAGACCAAATTATTGTGTTTTGAAAGAAAATTAATTAGCATTTTAAATCACACATCTGCAATTCCAGAATAATCAAGTGACATTAATAATGAGTTATGCTTTGCCCTTTTGACTCATTCCAGCTCTATAACATAATTATTGCAGAATGAGTTAACTCACTCTTGCGTGCATGCCATCATTACATATTTGGCTTTTCATCTAGCCTTTGAGTACAAAAGCTGGAGCCCAGAAATGGCCATATACCATAGTGCAAGCCTGTAGAGTAGAAATAATTTAATGAGCACAAATGACCTTTCACCTTGGCCTCTGCTAATTTAACAGCTGTAGAATCACAGGAGTATCAAAAAGTGATAATCAGTTCTAGTTAGGGAAAGTTGGGAATTTTTTTTCGCCAATCTGCAAAAAACTTCTAACCAATAGTTTTTTTTAACTATGTGTTCCTATTGGTGTCTAGTAACACCAAAAGGGGTGCTGAATCTATCCCAGCCATTAGTTTTGAGTAAAAATGCCTGCAAAGTGCTGTGCTGCAGCTACTGTATGTAGTCGGAGGTAGTTTCTAAGGCTTGATACTAGTTATGTTGTCCTCATGAGTTTTACATTTTGTTGCTCACTGTCCACCCTCCACGTTGGGCAGTCTGTCTCTCTCTCTCAGTCTTTCACACACACACACACACACACACACACACACACACACACACACACACACACACACACATTTGTGTACATTGACTTTCTCACAAACACATTCACAACCACCCACACAAACACATACAAATAAAGTTCACACCTTCACTGATACTGTCTCTCTGTCTCGCTATGTCTCTCTCTCTCTCTCTCTCTCACTTGTGTTGCCAGTGGTTTAGACATTAATGGCTGCATGTTGTTATTTTGAGGGGACAGTAAATTTACAGTTATACAAGCTGTACACTCACTACTTTACAAAGTGTTATCTCTTCAGTGTTGTCCCATGAAAATATATAATAAAATATAGCTGCAAGCAGCAATGAGGGGGCCAAGCAGCTAAGCAGTTGAGCAGGAGTTGGGATTGGATTGCACTGGACTTCACTGTGTTGTGTTAGATTGGATTGGAGTTGATTGGATTGGATTGGACTGGACTGGATTCAAAGGTCACCGAATTTACTGTGTGTCCTTAAGATGTACTTCTTAAGACCACATACCAAATTTGGTTTAAATCGGTGAAAGTGTTGATAATTATAACACCTCTAGTTGTCAAAGGTCACCAAAATAATTGTGCAGTCTTAATATGGGGTCATGACTCCACATACCAAGTTCAGTTTCAATCAGTGAAAGTGTTAATAAATATAGCGCCCCTAGTGGTCAAAGCACACCAAATTAATTGTGCATCCTCAGGATGTAATCCCAAGTCCACATATTAAGTTTGGTTGCGATACGTGAAAATGCTAATCATACTGCCCCTAGTGGTCAAATGTCACCAAATGTATTGTGGGTCCTTAGGATGTGTTCACGAATCAACGTACCAGGTTTGGTGTCAATACGAGAAAGTCTTCCTAATTATAACACCCCTAGTGGTCAAAGTACACCAAATGTATTGTGTATCCTCACGATTGGGTCCCAAGACCATATACGAAGTTTGGTTTCCATATATGAAAGCATTGCTGAGATATGAGCCTACTTCCTGTGATTATAGCGCGCCCCTAGTGGTCAAAAGACTCCAAATGTATTGTGCATCCTCAGGATGGGGTCTCAAGTCCATGTACCAAGTTTGGTTTAGATACTGTATGTGTAAGCATTGCTGAGATATGAGCCTACTTCCTGTGATTATAGCGCCACACAGTGGTCAAAATTTACCAAATTTCTTGAGCCTCCTCCTAATTGGGTCCTGAGCCCATGTAACAAGTTTGGTTTTGATACGTGAAAGCATTGCTAAGATATCCCTTTACTTCCTGTTTGGTGGCTTCGCCACCAATTTTGATTGGCTGTTACAGGCGAACGGTTTTAGGTTTGAAGACAAAAAGGGATAACTTTTTTGAGGCTTGGACCGAAGATTATGTGTGTCAAGTTTGGTGTCAATCGGACAAACTTTGTGACCTGTGAAAACTTTTAGGTGTTTTTGATTAAATCCAATATGGCGGAAAATCCATCATGGCGGAAAATGACGTCATAGGGTGTGTTGAACTCTGCTTGGTCTAAGGATTCCAATGATACCTCCTATTTGACAATCGGGCCAACGGGTCAAAAGTTACTTGCATGAACGCACGTCCAACTTTGGCCTGTTGGTGGCGCTAGAGTGCTCGAGGTGCCGACTTGAAACTTGGTGAAATTAATCATGGGACTGTGCCTAGTTTGTGTGCCAAATTTTACAACTTTCTACCAGACGGTTCTATGGGCTGCCGTAGACTTCCATGACGGAATAATAATAATAGGAAAACGTAGAAACACAATGGGTGCCTTCGCAGCTTCTCTGCTTGGCCCCCAAATATTTACAAAAATGTAAGGGGTCTACTCAGTTTTGTGAGATACTATCTAACTAGTATCAAGCCTGAGCAACTGCCTCAGACTACAGGAGCTGCAGTACAGCACTCTGTGGGCATACAGTATCTCCAGACCAGAGATTGGCTACTGCTGCAAAGTCCATCACAGGATGCCCTTGAGTATGGATGGAAACAAGGACAACACGGTTATGCACTAGTCCCTACACCAGATCCCGGACTACCTTTTGAAGTTTGTCAGCTGTAACTGTGCAGGGGACTGTGACCCTCTCAGGTGCTGCTGTAAAAAGCAAGAAGTCAAATGTATTTCTGCTTGTGGGAACTGTCATGGTAACTCTTACCAGAACATCAACCAGCCAGATAATAACAGGAGTGAGGGAGTGCAGGGGAGTTGGATGAGGTTTGTTAACTTAAATAATTGGTTTAAAATTTTTGTTTTGTAATTGTTCAATAAAACCACTTGTTATGGATTTTTTTTATGGACTTGTAGTCATTTTTACTCCAAACTAATGGCTGGGATAGATTCAGCACCCCTAAAAAACAGACCCTCTGGGCACCCCAAACTTGATGGGCTCTCCAGGTGTTCACCCGAGGATTTGGCTGTGGATAAATTGGGTGGTGTTACTAGACACCTATAGGAACACATAGCTATTGGTAAGATTTTTTTTTTGCAGATTGGTGAAAAAAAAACCCCCAACTTCACCCACAAAATAGACCTCCTTGGTTTTGTTCATTTAGTACATGCCATCCTGCCATCTTAAACTAGCAGCAATACTTCCTCCAATTAGCTTGGGCATGATGTCTCTCTCTCTACCTACCTCTCTCTACATTGCTTACATTCATCACCATTGAAGTTTGCCTTCAACCCCTCTCTACTCATTGTGTCCCTCCTCTAGCTGCAGTGGACAAGCCTGAGTCTCAGACTGAGCACACGTGCCCACTATGCTGGGGCTGGTTCGACACCAGGACGGGCCTGTCCAACCACGTGCGCGGCCACCTGAAGCGCATCGGCCGCGGCCTGGGCTCCGGCGGGCCCGGCTCCAGCAGCCGCTCTCCGCTCTGCATCCTCAACGAGCTGCTCAGGGACGAGACGGAGCACCGCAGCCTGCTGGCCCTGCTAGGGCGCCGGCCTTCCCACTCGCGCCCCTTCGTCTCGCAGAAGTTTGCGAGCAGCGACGGCCTCTTTCTCACCCCGACCGGCGTCCCCGTCAAGGTCCAGCACTCCAAGGCTCGGGTCGGAGCAGGAGCCGCAGCTGGGGCCGATGGTGAGGGAGATCCCAAGAGCAGGCTGTGGTCCGGGGAAGTGGTGGTGGAGGGCAAGAAGAAGGAGAAGAAGTTTGAGGAGGAGATCAGGGTGGAGGACCACAGGGGTGGGGACGGAGTCCCGTCCAGCACGCTGGTGGAGCTGCTGCGAAGGAGGAAGCAGGAGCGGGAGCAGGAGATGAGGGAGGGCCCTCAGCAGGTCCATGGGGTTAGGCGGCCGCTGCCCAGCAGCCCAGCCAGGGAGAGCGTCGCCAGGCTGGCCGTCCTCAAACCAGACCCATGCTGGAGCCAAGGTAAGGACGGGTCACCATGGAAAAACAGATCAGATAAGCGAGGCCCAACGACTTATGGATACTGATTATGTTAAATGTCACAAACATTATTATAGGCTCTAACAGCTGGGTGTTCTTTCTCATATGCCCATGTTTACTCTATTAATACAAAGAGTTCATGAGCTGAGCACTAAAGAAAGGCAAGCTATGACGTTATTCACAAATTGGGAAATGAAGGTGATTTTATTTTGTTGCACGACAAGGGAGACAGTGCTGCCAAAATCTCTTCAGATTGATCGCTAGATGTTATTTATTTTGTTGCTAAAGCAAACAGGTGAAAAAGTTGCTAACAACCTAACATTCTAATAACTAGGTAATAAACTAGCGAGTCAAGAGATGGACCGCAGCTTCATGTCATGAAATCTAACTGAGAATGCTAGCCTGCTAAAGACCAGATATAAAATTTAATAAATCCCTGACTACCTAAAACCAGTCTTATTTAAGAAACTGAGTCATTGAAGCATTTAAAAACACTCCTCTTGCTTATTTCATGAGCCTGTACAAAAACACATTGATTTTGTAATTAAATATTCCCTTGTTCTTAAACTCAAGCCTACCTCAGGAATACCACTCCTGAAATGATTATTGATTGGTTTTCTTTGGATGTCTGAAAGTTGCCATTGTTATGTTGCTAAAGATTGCTATGTTTATATTGTAGACCAAACTAAATTAAATTGAAAGTGTAATGGATCCTTCATTCAGATATGCAAACTGAGCCATTATTTCAACATCAATCAGTGCCAAAATGACAGACAACTCATCTGTTCTACTCTGTGAAAACACAATCCTTTGTCATAGCAAACACAGTCTATCTCTCTTGTAAATGACAGCTGAGCATATGATTGGCCTTGTTCCTATTGATGTGGAATCAAAGGAGAAGAGCTACGACTACGTGCCTACTGTGTGATGCATGAATCATGCCGTACCCAGAGAATTCTATCACAGGTTATCTTTAAGAACTGTCATATCATATAATGTGCCAACCCCTTAGCCATGACCTTTTAACATGTGGTGCATAGGGTCAGGGCAGTGACTGACCATGAATACAGGAAGAGATAAAGGATGGTGTTAAGCCCATCAATCTATAGGCTTGATCAGTCCACCACCCCAGGCAGAGCCTCTTCTTTCCCCTTGTGTCCCATAAGCTCCTCCGTGCATGTTCCACCTCCTCCCCGTAGCTTTTTATTATTTACAGGAGCTCATTTGAAATTACACCATTTCAATCGCAGCAAGGTGCATTAAATACGAATGCACAGTGTCTGGCTCTGCTGTGCAAGTTTTCCAGAGAAGCCTAGACGTCTCCAGGCGCGGGTGCTAACCAAGCCACTTGTAAGGGTACAAGGGCGGGGGGGTGGGTGGAATGGTTGAGGGAATGGTTGGAAAAAAACGGAATAGGGGGGAAAAAGTTTGCCATCGGTGGAATTATTGTAACGTGCACAAAGAGAATAAATGTCACCAAAAGTGCGTTTGAAATTGAAATGAAAAGCCACAGTGGTGCTTTGATGTGTGAGCCGTGCAGCGCGTCAGCTGTGTGTACACACCTTTTGTTTCATGTCTGTCCAAATAAAGAGTTGCGCTCCCGTGCGCTGAAAGATGTTAATGAAGATTTAAAATGTCGCATCATTATTTATTAATTTATTTGTTTGAGGGTTTGAAGCATCCATCTCAATTTCCGCATGATTTCTTTACATCGATTGATTCGTTCCACCACATCCATTTAATCAAATGTTCAATTCCTGAAACACTTGCGATTCTAACAACATGATTGTGTGTGCTGAGAAAGGTGACAGGAATTTCAAATAGTCTACTTTTTTAAGTGACACTTTAAATTGGACAGTCCATCAAGCCCGGTTCTTTCTTGTTAATTTCTAGACAAAACAGAAATGCTTTCTTTTTTGAGAGATTTTCTGACAAGCATTTTCCTTTATACCCACTAGTGTTGAAAGGCTCAGAGAAGAAATTTGGATGTTATGTTTTAAAGACATTACGATAATTAACCAACAAAACATTTCATTTGTCTCATTTTATTGTCAGTAGAACAATTCACAACTCGTTTGAATATCCTTTAGCTTGTCACCGTGGTAAGAGGGCGTGAGGTACAGAAGCAGATGTTTTTACCGATTAGGTGTGAAACAGCACAGTAGTTCTCACTGAGGATTTCACACCATTACTGATAGCTACTTTTTTCTTTCTTTCTTTTTCTAACATTTTTTTTTGCTCCTAAGTGACAGGTTGTATATGGTGTTGGGTATTAATTTTAGAAAAGGCCATTTTGAAGTCCCTGTTACACATTTTTTAACATTTCTCCTTCATGTGTTTCCAGAATTCATTCAAAATTGCTCTTTGTCTTTGGAACTTTTTCACAGTCTGCCATTCTTTAACACTGTCATGACAGAGTGGATCTCAGGGTAGGATTGTTCCATGACTAGAATGTTCCATGACTAGACTACCGCTTTCTCTTCATCTCAGTCCTTTAGCCCTTCTCCAAGAAGAGGTGATATCTCACAAGTATTGCACAATGACCTAAAACAGCTCGTAATTAAACAGCTTGGCACTGTCGACCCCACTGCACTCTTTAAATGGAAGTTTTCGAGAGCGAGAGGGAGAGGGAGGCAGCACACTTGCCCGACTTGTCTCCGAGTTCTTGCCTCAAGGTGAAAATAAGCCCCCTGGAGTCATTAGGTGGTGATAAACATTGCCTTCAACAACACCTCCTGCGATCTCTTAGATATGAAAACAGATGGAGGGCGAGGTGGAGACTCTGAGGGGAATAGCAGTTTTACACCAGCATCTCCATGCCTGCAACCACATGCTACAGCCAATCTGAACTGAAGATGACTCCAAACGCTTCACTTGTGCACGTTGGCTCCATTGTGCACCAGTGCTAGCCTGACGTAGCCACACTCAAAATTCTATTCAGAATTTGAGTCTGGAACCAAAGCAGTGGGATTGTGAGACATGTTTCAACCGATACAGGGGAATAATGCCCTGACCAATGACCTGACCAATCAGAGCAACAAAATAGCCTACCGTGAAATCCTGCAAAGAACAGTCAGAGCATCCTTCTTCTGACAAATGCAATAATCACTCTTTTCTGTTCGTTTTTTTAAATTATTGTGTTGTCAGTATCTTGTACAGCCGACACAATATCGACATAAATGTATAGATGCTCTAGCGACAAGCTTTTTGCGTAAACAAATTCAACTGAAGCACGCTCAGGTCATGTGAATGATGGACAGATAAGCAACGGTGCCTATTCATTGTATAAAGCCCGCCCGGACGCCGCTTGGACAATTCGATTGGTCCGCACGATTCTCAAGTTTTCATAGAGGCTTGTCAATGGACCAAGTCCAGACCGAACTTCCTTCCAGACCTCAAATCTTGTGGGCGTGGCTAAGTTCGGGCTGGCTTTTCAGGCTGCACCAGTGCAATATACGTTGAATACTTTTCAAATACTCCAAAGCATGAGACTGTTAGTTCTTTTGACCATTGAGGATGACCACTGTGAGTAACAACATGGCAGAGCTCATTGTGACTGTATGTTCGGTCCCTTTGTCCATCTTCATGCCTGTATGCAAGCTCATACATTAAGAACTATTATGGTTTTCGTGCAGACTGGCTAGAGATGAAATATTCCTTCAGTTCAGCTTCTCTGTGTGACGTAGTTGCCATTCATCATGGTATGGTCTTTACTGTACTCCATGTCTGCTTAAGCATGTCTGGATTTATTTGTTTGTCGTTTATGATTATTAGTGCGATGACCTATCGATGACATTTCTGTTGATTATGCTTTTTTTTTTTCTTGTAGGGAAGACTGACGTGAAGAAAGTTTGCATTCACTGCAACACGACCTTCCACAGTGCTGTCAGCTTATCCAATCACCTTCGAGCGTATGCTCGACGAAAGAGAGCTGCCCTGTTAGAAGGGACAAGTATGTTTTTCATTCTGTTAAAGACAATCACCCTACAATTCCATAATTTTCTATTTTCCATGTTTTGTTTTATTGTTTTAGTTGACACAGTTCACTATCTGATCATTCTAGTATACTACCTGTATAAATAACTGATGTGCAGAACTGTACATTTCTCTGTTGTTATTCTCTTCCTATTTTTCTCTGTCATTTCTGTCATTTCCCATAATATTTCATTCATATTTGTTGGATCTGCGTGGATGACTCTGTATGCAACTGTGTCTTCCAGCCTATGATTGCAAACAGAAGAAGCCAAGATCAAGGCCAGGGCCAAAGAAGAAAATGTTCTCATTGCCACACACACCAGAAGAGATCTACAGACTCACCTGCAGGTACAAATCGCCCTCTCCTCGTCAGTTTATTCACATGGGTTGGACATACTGTATCTGGATAGAAGAATGAGTTCATTCATTGAGTTATTCATTATTTAGTGGATGGTGGAAGGAATGTCAAATTTTGAAAATATTATTTGATCAGCTTACTCAACGAGATCACTGTAGAAAATAAAGACATGTCTTTATAAGAGGTAAGTGGAAATACCATTAACAAGGTGGCTATTCATCCTCCTGTTAAAATAATGAATGGCCTTGTCAACTAATATATTGCTCAAAAGCAAGGTATTGGAAGCAAGAAATATGTAACTCTTGAGAATTAGGTTGTCCATGGAGTAGACTTTAAAGAAATCTTGCTGTGCCATCACCTTTTTCTAAACCTGAAAGAGATCAATGTTTTCATTTCAAGTCATGCCTTTGCCTCCTGTAAACCATGTAAACAGAAAATAAAAAGATAAATATGTTTCCGCTCATTTGCTACCAACTCAAATGTGCTGTATCCAGTCCTAGGGATGTGCTGCTGACCCAACAGGGTGCCGTTGTGATATTTTGTTGTTCTGCAAGGGACAACTGTTTTAAATAGTCACAGTAGCCCATTGAGTACTGCTGTTGTGATTTAGTATATAGGCTTCATCATCAGGCCATTACAGCATGCCTGCTGTTTGCTACAGGCTCTTGTATCTATTAATTACATCTATTAAACCACCCCTGAAGTAGTAGGTCAAGGGTATAACTTGATTGTTGGCAATGAGATAGTCGGTCCTGTGCCAAACATTATGCTCCCACACCAGTGGCCATTTGAACAATAAACCACATTCTGCCAGCTGCTGTGCATATCACAATTGTGTTTAGAAATTCAAAGTCCTCGCCTTTTAGTTTTTCAGAACACAGTGATGACCGATGCAGTTATTACTTTCTGAATGGTTCTCTGGACAGTTCATTTAACATCTGTTCAATTGGTTTATATCCTGTTACACAACATATAAGTGGAAAATATTGAAGGCAGCAGCTAATAGACCAGATGCGGGTCAAAATTATGCCATGGCTGTTTGATTGAATTCTTGGCTGCTAAAATAAACAACCGGCAGTTCATATATTCACATAGCCTATTTGTTCATATAAGTCAAACTGAAATTATTCAACTAACTAAATTATTCAATTAACTTTGACTTGTACCTTCTGAAATGAATCCTTCTAATACAGAATACATTTGAATAGTCAATAGGCGTAAATTAAATCCCCACCAGGCTTAGTTTGGACTGTTTCTGAGCTATATTATGTAAACAAATCTGGTGCAGCAATTGTGCTCTTTTTCTACACAACCGAATGTACAAGATCTACACATTTTTGATGTCTCTCTCTATCTCTTTCTTTCTCTCCCTCTCTCAGATTTTGTGACCTGGTCTTCCAGGGTCCACTCTCCGTGCAGGAGGACTGGATCAAGCACCTCCAGCGGCACCTCATGCATACCAGCGTCCCGCACACGGGCGCCGCCATGGTGGAGGTGACGGCCGTCTGCAAGGAGCTGCCCCCACCACCCCCTCCCGAGCGCCTGGTCCTGCCACACCAGCACACTCCCCTTCAGGTGCCCCCCACAGTCTCCTAAACTGCCCCCCCCTCATAAAAACCCTCACTGTCTACCCCGCTTCAGAAACCCTGCACATGTATATAACTACAGGACAGATAGATATATATTATATATGAAATATATATATCAGAGGTATATATAAATATATACTTAAGATGGATATATAGAGAGGTAAGAGATTTTTTGTCTTCTTTCTGTATTGCACATCTACCTTGTCAGTCCATCTGTTTTGGTATGGACAACTGTTCTGGAAGCCTGACACCACCCTCTTCACTTGGGTTGGTGTGGGAGGCAGCACCACTTACTCAGCACGATAACTACGACGAGATTATTTTCACCAGGTTAAGGTTGGCGCGACCTTTGCCAACCTCTCAGAGAGTTAAGGGCTGGGTGCTTTCAAAGGTGCCCTCCGATCATGATGCAGAAGTCCCAATAGGTTCAAAAGCCAACCAAAAGCGACAACACAGACCTCAGAAATTGTGTCAAAAGACCCTGACCGTTATACACATGACCTCGCCGGACCTAAATGAGAACGGGGTCATCTAATTAAGAGTGATCAATATGGCTGACCTCACGGACACGGGCCCTGCTAATGCCTAGCGGGCTCATCGACGGCGGTCACACTGATCAGATGCTGTCTCGTGTCTTTTCACATTGCCAAGTTTCTCAGCGATGAAGGCCCTCAATCTGTACTTGTGCTACATTTTAACATGTAAATGAAAATCAGTGGGAATCACTACAGATCCTACACATATTATTCACTGAACAAATGAACTGTGAAAGTGTGGCTAGCTGTTTTTCTTTTTTTTTTTTGGTCAAGCCTCCAATGGTGAAATAGACTCTTCAAACCCTCAATTGTAATGCAATACATTGAAAAAGGTCAAATCCGGGTTTTCTTGTATTTAGAATGTTTATAACCTTAATGAAGCACATTGTAACATGTAATGTTGTTTGATGCTGTAACTCTTCCAAATATTGCTTTAACGGAAAAGAAGCTTTTTCTCACTGGAAAAATAGATATTATTGCTTTAAAAAGAAGATAAGCTCATTTCTTAAGATTGGTTTCAATGCTGATCACATTTTTATGGTGCTGATACATAAAAGCTGACATAGTATTCAGAGGAACAGATTAAATTTTTTCTTTTCCTTTAAAAGAACAGTAACGTGAGAATACTAGAGACCTGTTTCCAAATAACAACTAATCTTACATTGACTTGCTCATTAGGGGATCATTGGGATGATCTGTTACTAGATTTGTCCCATCTTGACAATCACAATAACATTGTCTTGATTTCATGCTTGTCTGAAATAAGATCACCTTCCAGACTGCCCTGTGTTGTGATATGTAGAGATGCATTCATATTGTGAATGTGTTCATGTTTATGCCCTGAACTCTGTACGGTGAGAGAACACTGTAGTGGTCACATGGTATGTGATATATATATATATATATATATATCATGTGCAAAAGACAGTGGCAGGTGTCCCTGCCATCGGCTGTTATCTAAAATAACGTTTTCTCTGAGAAGTTTGTGAACTTGGTAATACATGCCTGTACAATCTGTATGTTTGTTATCTGTTTGGTTGAGCATAGGACAAAAATCTTGTTGTATGCAGAGTCTCATACAATCCACATTGGTTAGAACTTGAAAAATCATCTAGTCTGGGCCAGGTCAACTTGTGATCCACAGTAATTTTCCATAGTGCTTTACCATGTTTAGCACTTAAATGCACTCAACAACTGTGTGTGTTCACATCACGGTGTGGACCCCACAGAGGTATAACATAAGGTTAATTGATTTGATGTTAGCTGGCTCACTAGTTTTGCTATGTTCAAACTGTAGCTAATTGTGTAATCTAAGAAAACCAATGGAAACCCTCTAGTCAATACTCTTGTAGTGTTTTGGAGGCGTACAGCACTGGTTCCCAAAGGCAGGTTCTTCAGGGGTGGGGCAGAGTTATACCAAGCGGGGCATCGGCTGAGGGTCCAAAAACACCCTAAACAATCAATTACAGGTGACCGTGCTTGCACAGAGCCTATAACTGATTTTACAACCAACTTACTTGGTGAGGAGTTAGCCTACATAGCATACATGTACTTGGCCTAAATGTTAGAAGTGATAGCTAGCCTAATCATGAATGCAACTGCCATGCCTCTAACATGGACACTATATGGACTGATACACTTTTTTTTCACTGTCAAAAAGGAGGCCTGCCATGAAGTTTGGGAACCACTGATGTACAGTCTATTTTTCAAACCTAACGTAATTGACACTCAAGCCTATTTCCTTAAAGTTACTGACTACAGAGAGAGTGTCTAAGATGAGTTGTTATAAGGAAACAGGTAACCCTTCATGTGTAACCCTAACCATTCTATAGGGGATTAATTTTGACTGCTCCATTTGCATTGTATCTGTTTGGCTTTCTGTGATTAAATACAGCAGTCACTTGCAGAAATAAAATAAAATCATAAGGTTTATTCACATTTACCTGCATAGTTCTATGTTTTTATATACGTTTACGTAAATGTTGTCAGCATTTAGAAATACCACTTGAATTATTTTAGAAGCACCACTTCTGACACTAAAGCCATAAACATCAGCTTATGGGTGAACACAAGAGCTCTGAATGGTGATGCTGATGGTCTCTCAAAGCTTTTCTCTCCAGCCTCATGGTTTCAGGGCCTCTTTATGAAATTGTTTTCTAAACGAGCAATAGATAGAACACACAGTGCTGGTATGGCATCTCTTTTTTTGGATGTTGATGTTTTTTTCTGCCAGTCAGATGTCTAAAATGTGTGGACGAACTAAGTGACTTTAGAATCATGTAGACGCATCAAGCCACGGGAAGTGAAAAGTGCACACATGTGGACAGTCAATTTGCTGAACGCTGTTTGATTAGATGCTCATTGCCTGACGTGAGATCTGACAATGTTGTTACCCAGAAATCCAGAAAAATGTGTCAACAATTAATTTGCAAGTCAACCGACTAAAAGTAGACCTCAGTTTCACTTCACTTCCGCAGTCAATCTTCACAGCCTCAGAAGAAGCAACCCTGAATCAGGCCTTAAGCTGAAGCACAAACAGAGCTGTACCAAATCAACTGATAATCGCCAAATTAGCATGTGATAAAGAGCCTTTCAAATGTTGACACAACACGCGTTAACCGCCCCTGCCTCAGCTCCAGTCTGCCCCGTCAACAAAAGGTTCCCGTCGCAGGGATGCGGTGGCATTATGTAATCTGCAAATCATCTCCCCTCTTTCCTGTTTCGCTTCTTTGTGTCTGGGGATGTTGCGTTTGGGAGTGGTAGGGGGGCCAGTCCCTTGATCACCACTTTTCACCAGTCCACAAGCAAAGCCCCTAGCCCCACCCCCTGCTGAGGGGCCCCGACTCCACCCAGTAGTGTATCGGGGGTCCCCTAAAGTCCCCCACCATCCATCTAAAGCTACCATCAAAGCCCCATAAACCAATTGCCATCGGACAGCTCCGGAGGGAACCAGGGACGCCGTACCCCACCAGCACCCTGACTCCCCAAGCTTCCCTCCCCTCTCTTAGAGGAATAATTGTAGCACTCGGCGACTTCATTAGCGACTCCTGGTTGTATCAAAAGGATGCTCTTCATGGAAGTTGGAAGCCGTGTCCTGCACAGACGCTGTCCCATGGGCCCCCTCCCCTCACCACCACCACCACCGCACGCCCCACACACCCAAGAGGCACAAATGAATAACGTAAAGCCGGGGATTGTAATGAGATTGAGCAAACCATGACCAGGATCGGCTGAATCCATTATTCCACTGGCAGCATTATGAATGAGAAGGAGGGCAGCAGTGTGTGTGTGTGTGTGTGTGTGTGTGTGAGTGAGGGGATGGAGCGGAGGATATAAAGAAATGTACTGCTGACGCTGTGGTGGCCCCCACACTAGCCATCTGCCATGGGGATGCCACGTTAGCAGGACAACACATGCTAATCATTAGGCTACCTATCAAAGGGGAGCCCTCTCCAGAGAAGCATAACCATCGACCCCCTCTTCACCAGCAAGAAGAGAGGGAGACATGGAGGAAAAGAGAGGGAGGGGGGGCTCAGTGTGAGCTGGAGAGAGGGGTGTAAGTGTATGTGTGTATGCATATGTAATTCAACCAGTGGAAATGATGGGGAATAATGAGTTGGGATTGCAAAATGAGAGAGGAGGCATAGTGTTTGCCTTTTATTGCATGTATTTTATTTGTTAAATCGAACGCTCCAGAAAGCATATGCTGCGTGAGGAGGCAAAGTTGTTTCATATTAATAGGGCTGCCTTAGGAGATCATTAAAAAGAGCCTCTGGCTCATAAGTACACCCTTAATATTTCATTGGAATGGTGACAAGGAAAAACACAAATGCCTTTTTGGGGAGGAAAGGAGGGAGTAAAGGCGAAGGCTGGAAGGGGAAAAATAAAATGACTTAAAGGAGGATGATGAAGGTTTGGTCTTAACACTTGGGAGCTACCTACCAAAAAACAGCCCAGTTGGCACTAATAAAAGCTTGCTAACATGCCAACTGATGCCTTTTGGCAGTATTTTTGGCTATGTTATACTGTAAAGGCTTCTATTACATTTTTTGCTGGGTTTTACTAGCCAAACCACAATACTAATAAGGGCAAAGCCTGTGAGAATGACAGGTATGTTTATCTGTTCTTCACATTTCTTGAATTTCCCCTGGGGATCAATAAAGTATCAATCTATCTATCTATCTATCTATCTATCTATCTATCTATCTATCTCTCTATCTCTCTATCTCTCTATCTCTCTATCTATCATAGCCGTGTTCCATCAAAATTAATTTGAAGATGATGCCAAGTTGGTCATAAACATATACCTCAAAAAGTGGCAAATTATTTGATGTCTTACATTTGTATCTCTGACCGCCACTTTTTTTTCTAAATATCTTCATTTGCTTGTTCTTCCTTCCTCTCTTTGTTTTTATTTTTTTCTATAACTTTCTTCTTTCCACTTTTCTCCAACTTACTTCTCTCTCTTTCTTGCTTTCTTTATTTCTTTCCTGCACTCTTTCTTGTCCTTCTGTCTACTTTTCTTTCCAAACAGACAGCTGTTCTGATCTGGCAATGCCCAGATTCCTCTCAACTACAGCAGTGGTCACTGCTTAGAAAAAAAAGAAAAGAAAAAAAAAACAGGAAAGAAGGGATGAAAAAATCAATAGGTTTCCATTATCCGGTTGGGCAGTGTCACTGGCGTGTCAATGATCCCGTTACAGTTGCAGCACAAGGGTGAGACAGGCCTCCAGTCAATCGCTGCTGACGAGGAAAACATGCTGACAGCGGCCAGGAACAAGTCAGAACACAGATTTGCACTTCAAGCGGCCGTCCGAAGGGGTGAGGTGGGGTGGGGTTGTGAGGGGTGAGGAGGGTGTCTGGAGCAAGGGTTCCAGTGATGATGGGGGTGGGTGGGGGTGCTGGAAGTCCACGGAGTTGGAGGACCAGTGGAGTTTGGAGAGGGTTGAGGGGGCAGCATAGGGTTGGGAGCAGGGCTGCTGAGTATGGAGTAGGGGGGTAGTGCTGGTCCAGCCATCCTCAGTGTACCCCTCCCCAGCCCCCACATATCCTCACCCCATGCTTGACTGGCTCGCTTCTCACCAACCTCTGCTTTTATCTCTACCATCAATTATTTACCCGGGGATGCACCAAAGGGGAAGCTCAGGTGCAGTGATTGTGGCCGAGAGATATTCATCACCTTCTTCCTCATCCATGCTCTCTACCCCTCCTCTCTAAACCCACCTCTCTGTCCCTCACAACCCCCTTCTACACTTCAGTTTCCAGTGGCTTAGCATGTGTATCTCTGTATTATTAGCATGTACCATCAGTGAGCGCCCATGTGTTTGAGTGGAAAACTAGATTTTTACATTTTCAATTATTTTATTTGAAAATGATACCGGATAGAGGATGGTCATATTCAGCTGTCCTCATATTTGAAGTTGTTTGGTTACTTTACGTAAGCCACTGAGTCATACATAATTTACATAGCCTGACAAAACTTATTTTACAAATTTAAATTTGTAAATAATCAAGATCATAATTAACTGAAAGTTAACTAAACACTCCTCCACAAAGTTTAAATTAATGGACAATATCAAGTTTTGCAGAAAGAATGGGACATATATTGGCAAGATTGCTGTCTTGATAGACCTCACTCTCATTTGGACCATGCCAAGAGCCCATTGTCTGACCTGCACTTGAACCTACCTGCTTCACTGACTTGACCTGTCAAGTAAAGGAAGACCCCCCCCCCACACACACACACACCCAACACACACACAAAAAGACCGCATCAATGCATTTTTGACAATAATACAAAATAGTGTCTGGGGTGCACTATTTTACTTCTCTTTTAACAGGCCTACTTCAGCTCTTGTCAACACTTCCGTCTGTGTCTTATGATCTAGGCTATGTCTGCTGTGTAAAGATCTGAATTATTTTAACACACAAGGAACCGTGGTTTTATTTCCTGGAAAAGGGTTGGCCTGTTTTGTTTTCTTATCTGGACAGACTTCTCAGTCCCTGAGCAGTTTTACACATGATTCTCAAAAAGGATTAAATTGTAGATAGGCCTATACTGTCGCTGTATAGTGAAATAAAGACTAACAAAAAGGTTAATTAGGAATTAGCGCCGTCTTCCTCCATTAAATAGCCTAACGTCAGCGTATTTCTTGAAAGACTTCTAGCTCGGGGCATCTAATGACATCGTGTAGAGGCGATTAATTAATGCATTTTTCTCAGCGTAAAACGGCATTTCATTTTTTTCTTCTTTCAATTAGGCTTCATTTTCTGCGACCCTTCGTTCGACTGAGTTGGAAGATGACTGTGGGGAATTCGGGTTAATATGTTGACAAGACCCAACAATCCTGGGTCATGTTGCACCCCACGCTTGACTGGTCCGGTTCAGTTCAGCAGCTGACAGGTCCTAATCATGTACTGTTGCCCTAAAGGCACAGGGACAGAAAGGCAACTCATTACGGCATTATAGACTAGTTTGCCAGCGTTAAATTGAGACATAATTAGGACGGGAACCGTTATAGTCTCTGTTAATTGGCCATACAATGATGATGTGGTATTATTTTAGGATGTTATGGTTATTATTTAATAAGAATTAGTTTGAGGAGGAAATGTTGAATTATAGGCTACTTTATTAATAGCCAATACTCGCAACACCTCATTCAGTCGTCCATACATTCATCCCTCCCTTCCTTCCGTGTTTTACGTCAGGTTGTCTATTTAGGCAAGTTTGTAATAGGCTTCTTGGCCTCGGGCTTAATTATAGGTGGATAGCTTATTATTTAGATGACTGGCCTTGTGTCATAACGTTATCTGTCCTTTCTGAAACATTCTTATGACATTCGATATTCAGAACAATCTGTAGGCTACATTTATTGTGCAAATAATTGATCATAAGATTTAAAATTGAGGAAATGAGTAAATCTGACGTAATTAATCAATAATAACACGAGAGCCAAAGCTGTTGATGTTTTTAGCTTACAATAATTAGCATAACAATTAGAGATTGTGTGTGTGTGTGGCGGTGGCCTGTATTTCAAAATATAGCCTAATGCCTCGTATAATGTTTGCAATACACTTAGATGAATACTGCTCAGGAAATGAGCTGGTTAGATGACAAGATGAAACCTGATAAGAATAGGGTTTGTCCTCTTCTTTCCACTCAGCGGAGCATTGGCAAAGCGACTTCAATTCTGAGGCAGGCAAGCGTGTTTGATGTCAATTCCAATAGCACGTCTCAGTCTTAACGTGTCATTTACAATAACCAAAATAATAATGTAGTGGAAAGTACTGCTCAGACAGTGACATGCTTGAGAGTGATGTTGCACCTCTGGCCACGCCATTTTTTCCTATTAATTACTATCTAAAAGATGCCTTCAGAGATGGAGGTAGGTGTGACGGAGAGCTGGTCAGAGAACAGCTGCCCCTCATCCCTCTAGGCACAACCTGACCTCGTTTTTTTACTCCAGTAAATTGGAAGGCTTGACAGGCCACCAAAACGTAAAGAGGTTTTGATTTGGATATGGGAGGAAATGCAGAATACGAGCCCAAAATGACGAGTCAGACAAGGGCTTCAGCGGAGAAGGAAACATGTCATGCGTAAAGGAAAGTGCCGGGCGCGTTCTCAGCCAGCGTAAATTCATTTGGCTACAGACCATCTCTCAACAAAAGAGATCTCGCGAATGCCGTATTTTTTCACTACTGTTTTTCTGTAGGCTACTTAAACATACTCCTGTTTTTATTCGAAGGGCTTGCATGCGATTTAAAATCTTGATGATAATAATTTGTGTCTAACACAACATTGAATCCACGCATTTTCATAACATTTTAATTTAGTTTCCACATAATTAAATTAGATCTCCGTTCTACATGTAATCGAATTTGGTAGCCTACAACATATTTTGTTGGAACATCTCCGTTCTAGAGAAAATCTTATTCTCTGGTACATTTTTAGAGATAAGGTCTGAATGCATATATTCTACCATTCGCCATAATAAAATGTGGCACTTTTTTAATTCATTATTTATTTTGTGCTGGTGTTAATTGATCGTTTTATACCAAGGCAAAAATAGTGGGATGTCTGAACGTATCACATGACATTGTAGGCTAGATTGTCTTACTTCTGTTTGCTGTACTAAAAGCTCAGACAACTGAATTGTTCATGAAACGTGATGTTATACCAGGGCAGGACGCCAGGGGACACTACACCACGTGTATTGCGGGTGAAGTGTGACCTGAGCATCAGACATGGAAAAAAAGACGCAGTTAGATCTTATTTTACAACCATTAGCTGATTCTTACACCATATGCACCGCCTCGTGTACAGATGAAGTAAATATAAGCAAATAGGCCTAGGTCTGCATTAATGTGCAATTAATGTGCAACATGGGTATGACACTGCCTCTCTCACTGGTTTATATTTTGACAGATTTAAGAATGATACTTATGTAAAGATATCCACAAAGAACATTGTGATGTCGCAATTATATCTCCTTAGCCTACAGCATAATAAGTATAGCTTATATTATATTATATAATATTATAGTAAAACAGTTGTGTGATAATTGATTTAATGGTAACATGCCACTGTGTTCATCGCCTTATAGTCTCATTTGGTCATTAAACTGTCTGTAGCAATAATTGTTTGCTGTTCTCAGCTATTATGTCTGATCTAACACATATTGTCCGTTGCCTAATTGACTGTAAGCTAGAATGACCTAGGCCTATAACTCGAAGGAGTTCGTTATGTCAAGTTCTATTAAGCCACCAGTAGGCCTATAGTATCACAGACACATTTTTGTTATATATTTGACCTATGCGCATCCGATGATCTATTATGTGAAACATAACCTATAGGGAAAGGCCAAGGTAATTTAAGAATTCCATGACATAAATCGCCCAGTGCACCCCAGAGGACAAAAGGTCGGTTGGAGACCCAAGGAGGAGTTATTGGCGACTGTGCCGTCCGTTTTCTAGTCAGTGGGCCATTTAGGCCTAGTTATATCCTTAATTGAGATTATTCACAATTACAAAGTTATCACCCTTGGACTTATTGTTGATATGCTTACCATGTTTCACACAGTCAGACTAAAAAGCCCAATATACTTGGTAATATGGCGCTGCAATGAATAGCACCGAAGAGCAACACCACGTCAACCTATCCAATCACTGGCACACCCCGGACTGACATAGGCTATCTGAAGCTGTTTGACACACCGGTCTGTAGTTCCCATACTACATTGTCGATATGATGCAGCTGAAACGGAGGGCCTATAGGCTACATCCTCACAATTATGTTGTATATGCATGCACAGGCATGACTTGTTTTACCACCGAACATAAGGAAGCACAAAAATAAACAAACACACAAACAAACAAACAAATTCCATTAGGCCTACTACCCTTCCAAAAAGCAGCATATAAAAGAAAACGTCAAACGATCTACTTATTCTGCTACGATATAAAGGTGGAATAGTCAACCACATGTATTGCTTTACCCGCGCTTTCTACTTTGTTGATATATATATATATATATAATTGCGACCCAACTGTATACAGGCGTTGGAAAAAGTGTCAGGCGACAAGCGCATATATAGAGCGAATGACAAAACAGAGAGGGAGTAACTGACAGTTGAAAAGACAGTCGGTGTGCTGCTAACAGGCAAACGCACTAGTACAAAGTCACGCATGCCTTTGAGAGTGCAGCTTGTTTCATTGCAGATCTCCCGGGTTGGATCTCCTGTCGATTTGATAGGAGAAAAGAATGAGCTAACATGCCCTGTTTAAGAAACAAACATGCAGATTAGATGGGGGGTGGGTGGAGGGGGCAAGGGGAGAGGCTGACAGCACACCTCGGCTCCAGCTCAGCCTTGTAAATAGCATAATATAAAGCAGTCAGCGCGGTTGACAACATTTATCATCACCCCGCAGCGAGAAGCACAAACAATAACATTGTAAATTATAAGTCCTTATGTGCCCTAAACTTCAAATGCTATGGGAAATTGAGTATATTCTTGGGAGGGGCTGTTGGTGCACTTGCACAAAGAAACAAATGTAAGCATAAGTCAATTGCAATTAGTAAACGGCAAAACACTAAGTCCTACAGGCCCCCATGTAAGACTAGCCTATTAATAAACTTTTGCACGTGTTGGAAGACTAATTGTAGATATTTTACGAGGGCCTAATCGCTTAATGTTAATGTGTTGGTATCTGGCAGTTAATGAACAACATGTTAATTGCTTTAATTCAATGTGATAAAAATGAGCCAACTCGTCACGATCATTTCTTTAATAATTTACCCACTTTTTTTTCTTTTTTGCGCGCGCGTCTCTTTTGGCATTTTTGAAAGGTTTAGACCTGACAAGGCGTCTGTTAAATTTCACTGCTCATTCTCGGAGTTGTCACCTGTTAGGCTATATGTGGTAGTACTGCCTGTCACCGCCGGCTTACAACTTACCATCACTCGCTCACCTTCCAACCAAATCATCACCGATGAGCCACGATGAAAAAAAAACTTTCTATTTCAAATAGGCTAATACTTAAGAGAACCAATACAACGAGGAATAACGCAATACATCACCATTCAATCTAATTTAATTGAGAGCCTATGAACGTTTTGACATTTCCCATATTTGACATGGATGCTATAGCCTACAATGCAGT
This sequence comes from Alosa sapidissima, assembly GCF_018492685.1. NCBI lineage: Eukaryota > Metazoa > Chordata > Actinopteri > Clupeiformes > Clupeidae > Alosa > Alosa sapidissima. The sequence goes on along the minus strand of NC_055968.1, from coordinate 18,810,681 downwards.
ATCCTCAGTATTCTAATTGTGACTCATATCACAGGCCCCGTGATAGGCCTACTTTACCCTGAGACACTGAACAAAATCCTGCGTCTGTTTTTATAGGCTATATCTGATTTACAAACATCTACTTTTCTTGAAAAGACATGAAATGCTATAATGATGGTATACCAAGAGGTGTAGGATTTGTCAAGGACATAAGATTAAAAACAAAGGGCCTGTTTCACTCGGCAGAAATGGCTTACGTTGGAGGCGACCCCTCTTTATTGCTCTGATAAAAGGCTGCATTGCCCATATTGTAGCCAACTGAAACGTGTTAAGGGGCTGGGTTGACTTTCCAACCCAGCGCCAGGGATAATTATGACATGATCCATCCCCTGCAAGACAACATTATTCGCGACTGGCCCGGACGGATTGAGTGTGTGTGACTAAGCGCGATCCCCGTCGAGAGGAGCCTGTTAAGTATTCCATTCTACTCGCCTCCGCAGGCCCCATCCAAGGTTGATCTAATCACCAGATCAACAACCCCAAATCTATACGAGAACAAATAATGGAGATGAAATGAACAAATGATTAGCATGCCGTGAAAAGTACAATACCGTTTCTTACTTAGCATTTAGATAACTGTCTATCCCGAAGAGCAGGCTTCAAAGTTGAACCCAGTTTAGGCGAGGGGGATTAATTCTGTCTCCTGCATGCTTCATTGAATCTCTCATTACCAAACTTTGTCTGTATTGATGTAAGATTTGATTGAAGATTAGAGCATTTAGTAAATCTTGCTTTTCCGCGTGTATCAGGTTTTTCCAAGCGCACAGCACAGCGCCCGCTGGTCAATACCTTCGCTTTCATCCCGTGTCTGCTTCATTTAAACTTAATCAACTCCATCAATGAACTGGAACAGCGTAACGTTCCCCTGGTACAATGCTGTTCTTTTGTTAGATAATTCTTTGCTCTCTCTTTCTCTCTCAACCCGATGCCACTAAACCCGAAATTATACTATGATGAACTATTTCAATCAATATGGTAATGAATATTGGTCAGGGTTGTCTATTTGCAAGGGTTTAAGGATGCATGTGACAATACTGACATCTCTCTCTCTCTCTCTCTCTCTCTCTCTCTCTCTCTCTCTCTCTCTCTCTCTCTCTCCACAATCCAAACAATACCCTTCCAGCCGTTGCCATCTTCCCATCCCACTTTTTTTATGCTCGCGTCTTTTCACTGACATTGAAAATTGCTCATACAATAGAAAATGATGTATCCTCGCAAGGGAACTATCCGTGGCATACTGGAAACTGAAAACCGCCCGCTGCATGCATTTCTTCTCCGATAAATTATTTGCTCTGCGTACCCTGTTAACCAACAAGTAGGCTATCCCTTACCAAAGAACAGAATAGATCAATCATGGGTGGCTGTCGGTATGTGGTGTTACTTATTTATTTATCTCCGTCCTCGCGTGTGCATAGCCTACCTGTGCGCTTTGTCCTTCTGCATCTAAAATGCGATGCTTGGCATAGTGCATCATTTTTATACTGCTACCCAAAGAGCCATTTCGAAAGTATTTGCAAGGAAAATGTACGTCCCCATCTGTTGCCACGCTAATAAACGTGCCACCTTCCGGGCCTCGCCAGCGGTAATCATACCTTTAATGATCAACTGCAAGTGATATACAGCGTTCCATAAAAAGGAACCGGCGCTTCCTCACCGCAATTGCTTATAGTGGGGTCTTCAGTGTTTCCACATTCCTGGTCATTTGTTATGACTGCAGATGTGCTAGAAACTCAACGGCCAGGGCGTTAGATTCCAAATAACGCATGTTTTTGCTTTGTGTTGTATATTAATTGCTGGCTTTTTTCGTATTGGCTTTGTTGCCCTGTGTCATGCGCAAATGTTGCCATCTTGAATAGCTAATAAATCTATATCTTCATTTAAATCGAAAGTTTGGGAGTTGAGGGAATTCATTATAATAAAAAAAAACATAAGGCTGCTTGTATTCAGTGGATTAGCCTTTATATTACATGAGGCCTCTGGGTAATCTTCATTATTATCACAATTTCTACCATAATTACAAATTCTTATGATTTAATTTGTATGACACCACCAATCACAGTAGCAAATAAGAGAATCTCAAGCCTTTAATTAAAATTATTAATAAAGCTGTGTGTAGACTGGCTTTAACAATCCCCATTTGACCACATTACTCTCTTACATTATTAAAGGCCTGGCTTTATAAGAGAATGCAATCTTTTAAACTCTAATAAGAATCATCTATGGAGCTGCATATGTAATGCTGTATATGTTGGTTCTCTGCCAGCATTCTGCAAGTCTAACTGTTGCAGAATGACCATTCTGAGGCAAACAAGAACGGATCCATGTTTTCTGGGCATACAGTAAACAGCACAGCTGGTCCATTTATTGGTCCTAGGCCTTCATCTCTAGAGAATGCTCTCCAAGCTGAGGTATGCACCCTGAGCTACAGTTCATGCACTTCAGGTGTCCTCCAGTAGGGGGAGTTCAAAAGTCATGACCCCCCCCCCCCCCCCCCTTCCCCCACCATCCTCTATCCCAACAGAAAGCCAGCAAAGAGGATTTTTAACAGGAGAGGCTCAGCCCCTGTAACCAGCAGGACACAGCGCTCTGGGAGCTCGTTTCAGCTCTGAGACAAGAAAAAAAACAGCCTAATATCTCTTTTTACACACCTGCCTTCCTCTGCAGTGACTGTTCAAGTAGGAGTGGTGCTGGCTTGTTGTTTTTTTTCTTTTGCAAATAAATAAAGCCAAGCACAGTGGGAACCCTCTGCCATCCATCCACCACCAGCTGAAGTTGAGAATTATAACTATTTTCCCAAGAAATGTAAATGGATCTTTGACAGTGCTTTGGATGTGTGTAATGGTGTTTTCTGCACCTACGCCACAATGGTCCCATGATGTTCGACCCTTCATAACCAAAATACCAGTCTAGGCATGTATTCTCATTATTGCTATCTGTAGGCATGGCATACACAATGACTGGATGTGTGATTATTGGTGATAAACATATAAGCATTACACTTATCCAATTCTGTGGATACAGTGTGAGTAGGCGCCCAGTGGTGTAAAGCGAATGGGTAATAGCAAAGCAAGCGGGTGGTGTGTGCACTCATACCTTCTACTTCAGTCTTTTTTTTGACTTCCATCATTTCAAAACTGGATTATACAAAGAAAGTGCTGTTGAGTTTATGCAGTTGTGCTTGTGAGTTTCCTCCACAGTTAAGAGTAGATGTCATCTGTGTTTGTGGGTGTAGGCTTATTATGTGAGTGTGCGACTGAGTCTGAGATCTAGCATGGGTTCCAGGGCCTTCGCTGCATTGTTCTTCCTTTAGTGCTGTGAGATGGGGGGACAACTCCACTGAACAAATACAATGCAGCAAACATCAAAGAGGGACATACAGGTACAGCAGTCTATGCATGCAGCAGAGGAGACCACAGGGTGGATGATTTTAATGTGTTGTGTGTGTGTGTGTGTGTGTGTGTGTGTGTTTGTGTTTGTGTGTGTGTTTGTGTGTGCGTGTCTTTGTATAGCATGAGCATCAGATGGAATGAATTGGGATTGCCCCTCTCTCCTAGTCTCTCTGAGTTGCTGGTGTGTGAATGAAGCTCCTGCTGCTTTCATCTCTCTCAGAGTGTGTGTAAACAGCTGTCATGTTTGACTGACAGAGCAACATTGACTGCACATGTGCAGGTCCCGCAGTGCGGTGAACACTCACTTTCACCTCAGGTGCAGGAGAGAAGGGACGCCAAAAAAGAGGCATGGATAAAGAGAGAGGCAAACAAATCTCAGCTGACCTCAGAAAGCCAAGTGCACACCATGTTTTTGTTCCGGAAATCTTCATGGTCAAAGTCAACCATGGGTGCTTTCATAAGCAGTGTGCGTTTGCCAGGTCAACATATGCCAGGAAAACACAGAGGTGTACAGTAGGTTACCCCATTTGATATGAGTGCACAAAACCAAAAAACACTTTTTTTAAAATGCAGTCAGATATGAACCACAGTGGTTACAATAAGTCAAGAGTTAGATGATATGTGTGTGTGTGTGTGTGTGGTGGGGGGCAGCAAACACTTCCCCCTCACACAAAGGACAACGTGTTCACTGATCCATGGCACCTCTTACAAAGCTGTGCGTCTCGGACGTGCGAGGGAGTAACGACTCGTGACAGCTGTGTCTTTCAATCGCCGGCGATCGCCTCATGAGGCCGTCTCAGCCGTGACGCGCTCGCCGCACATCCCCAAAGGGCCCGCAAGCAGAGGCCGACTGTGTGCTTTACACCAAAAAGAAGGACTGGCCTCGGTGTGTGATACGCCTCAGTGTATCAAGAGGCATCATGGGAAAGAAGTAGCACAGCAACAAAAAAAAACGACACTTTTATTTTTGTGATGGCTGCCGTCCATCAAACACTTTATTGTTTTTCAGTCAGGCTTCTTGTTAATGATTTGATCTGCACCAGTGATTAATTTATGAGCGCTCATACTTCAGAATGTAATGTGACTCAGATGGGATGTCATTGCTAATTTGCTTTTTACAGTTGTAATCATTCTCCCTAATGAAGAAAGAAGAACTTCTAGGATTTATCAAGATTTTCTGAGGAGAATAGCCTCACTGCAAACTTAATATTGTTAAAGAAAGCAGCTTCCACTAATTAATGAGATTACAACCCATCATTGACCCTACTCCAAGACAGTGATGATGGGGAATGGGGGAAATGGTGGGAATACGCATAAAGGCACTTGTTTGAAATCTCAAAATTAATTTGAAGTTCTATGAGCTGGCATACATTACAGGCCTTTGTTGATACAACTGAAATAAAGAGAATCAGTTGTGTCTTTAAAGGATATAGTAGACTTTCAAGCAACTAAAAATGGGTAAAATGAAAGTGAAAGCCTACTTAATGAGACTGAAGAATTTGCATGCCTCTAATTTTGCATTCTCTGGAGTGATTTTAACGCTAGCCCATGGCGGTGATGTAATGCAGCAATGCATTGCATCCATTGAGACTGCAGTAACGTGTAGAAACCCTACACAATCTCTCCTGCATCAGGCAAAAGTTATGCTTCAGCCCAGGTGCCACCATCTCCCTTGTCCTCGGCCGACAGTGTTGACATTTCCCTCTCCAGCTGTGTCAAAGCCCTGCGACAAATCTGCTTTGGGAACACACGAAACAAAGAAAGGCGAGGACAAGAGGGTCATCCGAACCTCTGAAACATCCATCTGCCTCCACCAACTCTCCCAGGGCCTGGCCACGGCGCCGTCCCTCTTCTTTCAGAAAGTGGAGTCGTCTGATCTTGGAGTGCGGCAGAGCGGACGAACGCTGGGCAAAAGTGGGCTGTGTCACAGGTATGGCTGCCCTGAGAGGACGTGCACACTGGACTTGGAGTGGTCGACCCCAGCAACGGCCACAACGGAATGACTCTGGGCTGTGAATGGAGCCCATTGTGTAGAAAGGACACAGTTGTGATGGAGAGTGATGTGGATCTATGTCTTCTTTTGTAGCTGTACTTCTTTGTGCCTCATTCTCAAGCCTCCTCTCATCTCATAGGGGCCATTAGAGGACACAGCAATCACCCGAGACTCTCTTATTGATGTCATGCAGAGTGCATTTGTTTGTGTTTGAGCTTGTCCCTCTCCAGAAATGTAATGAACAATGACCCTACATCATAGTGCTGTTCGCAACCTCGAGCAATCTCGCTTGAAGAGCCAGCTGAAGGTGGGCCTCATTAATCTACAGTAAACTCACACACTTATGCACAGTCGCGCACACACACATAAACACACACTCTCACACACAATAAAAGCTGTGCCAATGCGGGAGCAGGTGGGTTGGTTTAGGATTCATTTATGCACTCTGACCAGCAATCTCTCTGCTTACTCTCCAGGACAGTATCGGCGTTTGCGTTTGTTGTTTTGTTTTTGTTTTTTCGCCCTCTCTGGTGTGGAAGTGGCACAAACACTGGTGAGCGCTGAGCTGTTTGCTCATCTGCAGCGCTCTGCTGGCTAAAGAGTGGGCCAGCTCTGTGATTATTTAACTAAAGGGAATATATGGATCAAATGTGGAAGAACCGGGGGAAAAAAACAGATGAAAAAAACCTCACAATTATGTCCTTGATCGGGTTAAGCTGAGCTTTGCCAGCCGCTCCAGCTCCAAACGGGCCAAAAAAAAAAAAAAAAAAAAAAGTGGGTGGCAACGAGCCCTTCGACTGACACCCCCTCTCTCCCCGTTCCAAGAAGAAAATGAGGTATCAACACGTCAAAAAGCCTCCTCCACCATCCCTCTCCCTCTCTCCTATCCCTCTCCCACATCTCTCATTCGTCAGATCGCTGGCCAGGCCTCACCGCTCGCCTCCCCAGCACCTCCTCACCCCCCCCTCCTCCCTGCACTCCGTTCTGCCCCCCTTGCTCCCCCGTCCTAGATAATGGAGCGCTCTGCTTCTGTTAGTCTGCCAAGGGCTCTCTGCTGTTGGCCACGAGTGATGACCTGAGGGGATAGCGTGTGACAGCCAGGCTATAATAACGCCTGGAGCTACGGGCAAAGCAGACCCCAGGGCTCTATTTTTAAATACTTTATACTTTAGACCAGGGCTAAGAGTCATTTATTGTTTTTTTGTTGTTGTTGTTGTTGTTTTTTTGTAGGTCATCTATATGGATGGCATTACAGTGTGTCGAGAAACAGTGAAAAGAGAGGGATAGAGAAGAGGGAAAGAAGTAGAGAGAAGAGAGGAGAGCAGTTTGGATCAAGCCGGATTTGATTTGCAGAGCAAGTTATGAGGAAAATGGAATATGATTTTGCCACAGGGTGCAGAAGAATCAGAGGAGGAGAATAAGTCGCTGTAAAATATGCTATTTAATACAGTGTAAAGGGGAGATCACCCTTGATAATACCTGTACAGTATCTGCTTCAGTCTGACGCGAGCTGAATTGTGTTACCATAAATAGACAAAGGCCTGAGCTCAGAGTATGTCTGCATTAATATGGTAAAAGTTTTTACAACTGTTTTGAGCATGTTGTATGAACACACACTGTTTTTGTAGTGTGTGTGTATGATGGGGGGGGGGGGGGGGTGTAGGATTCTTTACATTGTGTTCTCCATGTACTGTTAAATGTTCTTTCGCTCTTCAGGAACCAAACCTTGCAGAGAGGGCCCTTCAGGTTGGGTCATGTCCCGTTGCCTGAGCAGGTGACACTGAAGGATGGAGGTGGAAAGGAGAGTGATGGGAGTGAGATGTGATGTCTGAGTGTCACCAGGTCCTCCTCACGGAGCGCCACTGTGTCTGTGAGTGGCTCTCATTCTTCACATCCTCTTACCACTTTCATCCCCCCTTAATAAACGACAAACACTTCAGATGGGAAGTGTTGGACATTCTAATAAAAGAATGCCTTCCTCGACAAAAGATTCTTAAATTGCGTGTTATATTCATAGATTGTATAAAATAGGTTATATTCAATGGACCCGGATATTCTTTAGAATTAAGCAATACGCTCCAAGAGACTGTAGGTTAAAGTGATTTCAGAACAGCAATTCACCTCTTGTGTTGGTCTGCTGAAGACCTCTAGGCCTTTGCATATTTAACTCAAAACACCTTTATACAGTGCACCCAATCCGCTCACAGATCTTTCTTTTTTCGGACTTAATGGTCCTTTCACCTCAAATGGACCTACACTGTAGGCATTGCTTTCAAATGGTCATCAGCACCATGTCTTTTGGCTTTATGAAACCTCATTCCCCACAGTTCAAGACGGCATTAGCATCATATGTGCAACACTGCATGATTAGTCTTTAATGATGTTTTAATTTTGCTTTTGATCATGACTCATGAGACCAAATCATAGTTCTCTGCATACTTCAGTCTTGACCTCCCTCTACTAATATGCTGTAAGGCTGCTACTCTGGCTCTGGGCTGTTAGATTGCTAATCAGTGACCCAAGACTGACTGATATTTTGTGTAAGTTATGACCGCTGCGCAAGCGAAGCGTTGATCATATAGGTTTAGTCAGTTTGTGAGTTTTTTTTTTTATTCATACAGGTGGGCATTTAGCCCCAAAACCATTGATTTTTGTTTTGATCTGACGCGCCCCGCTGGACTGAACCCCCGAAAGGAGGGTAGGGTGGACACAATTTTCTGTGAATATCTCGAGTATCATAGGGCCTAGGAGGACCACATTTTTTGGTATGTTGGGCTCAAGGGGCCATCTCAACCCATCCTATAACCACTCATTTACGGTATAGCGTCACATAGTTAAAAATGAAAAAGCAAAACTGAGGCTCTTTAATCGCAGGTATCTTTGGCTGACGTGTTCAGAACTGCACAAAATCTAACCTGTAGGATCACTATGACTCCCTCTGAATACATGCTGAGTTTTGTGGAATTCCATTCATGTGGGGCCATACAATATATTAATTTATGTGTACATTTAGTGACTGTACACAAATCGGCTTGCAGATGGTGGTGTTGAGCGAAGGGTTGCCAGATGAAGTTGAAATGTACACACACTCACATACATGCACGCACATATAAACACACCCACACGTGCGCGCACACACACACACACACACACACATAAAGACACACACACATGCCACATACAGGCACACACACACACACAGATGTGTGCAGATGTGGGGGGGGGGGGGGGGGGCACACTAAGCTTGGTAATGGTGGTGCCAAGGTCGACCGTTTCATTCCTAGGTAGCAAATGTAGTTTAAATGCATATATGTGTTTTGGATGAAATATATGCTACACAGATAAATAAAAATACTAAATAGATAGTCTTTGCATATTATAACCCACTGCTTGTAGTGTTGCTTTTGGGGCGTCAAGGTCATACCTGGAATTAATGCTCAAGGGCACATATTAAATACAAGGCCATTAGCCTACCTTGCGCCTGGAGGATTTTAAGGTTATGTCGTATGTTTTACAAATACCTGACTATCTTTAACATGTAGCACTTTAACCCACCCTTCTAGTATTCATGCTCATTCATTTGGAGTGATTGACCAAACTCAGTATGTTGACTAAATAGAAGTCAATCCAATAATTTATTGGACTGCATTAGTAGGTTGCCATTTTTCTGAAATTCATTCAATAATAGTGGATGTTGAAGCTGATGTTATTGGCGAGAGCTAAGCACTGTGTAGTTATACATTGTTCAGATGGCAGTTTCATGGACCGAATTCAAAATCTGCATATATATACACATTGTCGGAACTAAGTAACTGCATTGTGGGAAACACAGACCACAGTGGAGATAAATCAATAGAAGCAGCATTAGGATGGTGATGTTCTTTTCCTTCTCAGTTACTCGAAAACCACATTCTCCAGAGGGTTACACACCGTGCATGATGTGTGTAACGTTTGTTCTAAACAAGCGTGTGAAGCTTGTTGTTTGCTGAGGGAAATCTTTTGGTGGTACCCAGGTTAGATGTTGTAGAACAAGCACAGGGGAGGTGGTAGGTGAGAGGAGGGGAGGGGAGGGGGGGGGGGGGGTGCAGTGGTGGGGATGGGAGCATGGAGAAGGCTGCTGGAACCCAGCTGGAAGTCGGCTCTTAAGAGGAGCGCTTGCGCGAGGAATGGAGGGGAAAGAGAAAGTGAGAAACGGAGGAGAGGCAGAGGGAGGGTCGAGGGAAGGAGGGAGGGAAGGAGAAGGGACAAAGCTAACCAGAGCTAAGGAAAACATACTTCACCTTATTGATTTTGTCGATCGCTTTAAATGAAGAGCACTTTAGGGCCAAGAGCTCACCTCCACTGGCTCCACTCGGCGGCCAGCTTGACAGAGAGGCACGTCAGAGAGGGCAGTAATTAGGAGAGGGGGGCAGCTGCCCAGACCAGCTGTGGACCAGGGCCCCTCTCTCTCTCTCTCTCCAATAGCTACTCGCCGCCGCCGCTACCTTACTCAGACCTGTGGGCGTTTTTTTTTTTTTTTCGTTTTTTACTTGCTGTCGGAAACTGCTGGAAGCCCAAGGTGTTTGCAATCATTTTTTGGAGGTGTGTGTCTTTGCAGGAGCTGGCTTATGCATTGGCATGTCATGTCAGGTTCAGAGCAGAGCAAAAGTGTAGATGGTCCGGAGAATATATTATGGAGAATGGTCTCCTAGCTGCAGCACTGTGGTACAAATGTCTTACACACTCTTAAGGCGTTTGCACACTGAGTCTGTATTTCTGTCTGAAATTGTTGCACAATTACAAAATAAATATTACAAATACATATGACCTGTGGGAGCTGTAGTCTAAGCGGCTGCAGCGTCCGAATCAGATTCAGGTCCAAGTGTCCACGGCTGACCCAATTTCCTTCTTCCGCTCGCTTCTTGACACTTCCTATCTGAATAAAGGCAAAAAGCCCAAAAATATACTTTAAAAATAAATAAATGAATACCTCACATTGTGTCAACTATGTTTGCAAATCCGACTGCAAATCCATCTAAAAAGTCTTCGGAACAGATTTTATTTTTTGCATTTTTCGCATCTGTATAGTGCCAATGAATGAGGTTTCTTGCTGCCCACTTCTGTTGTATGGAGTGAAAAAATCCATATAAAACTACGGATTTTAGTGTGCAAAGACCTTTACACAATAATACAGGTGTGTTCATGTGTTGATAACCTTACGAAATTCCTGTGGTAAATTGAGCTTGAGAAAACTCAGATTTGTCTTCACCTACATTAATGATATCCTCCAAATCCTTGTATCCTTAAATTTTAACATATCGGGTAAGCTAACTCTCAAAGAAATGCTGATATTTCAGATTTTTCCCTGCCTAAAAATAGGTTGTCTAACTTTGGATTTATGATAACAGAAGTAATGTTTTGAAATGTGAAGATTTTGCCAGTATGAATAAATTCACTTTCAATGAAGAGCACTGTTGACAAGGCAACTGACTGAAGCCTAAGGAAGACATGAAAACTAATAAATGCGTCATTCTGAAAGTTAGAGTAGAGGACAGATCTCTACTCCGCTTGACTATTCTCTCACCAGTTGAGCTCTCTACTCCACAGCCCACCGGAGAGATAACTGCAGCTGGCGCGGCAGCAGCCGCATATTCACCACACGTCACTCCATTACAAATGGCTTCTTCAGGCAAATATTGATTAAGTCAAGTGTAGCGTCATGGCCCCTTAAAGAACTTGTCAATATTCAGCGAAACGCCCGCGAGAGGCCTCATCTGTTTCTGGCCCGTTCCGGAGCACAACTGACATCTGGAGTCAGGAGCCAAGCGCCTCTCATCGGATTACACCTCCAGCATCCCAGAGGCCCTTTCAGCGCCGCAAATATGGATTGCTCTCATTGTTTGCCTCGCCGTTAATATTGAAGAGTCAGGAGACATTTTAACACAGGGTCTACACACTAATTCTTCTTTGATATAGTAAATAGTAGGTGTAGGCCTAGTGCTGCAGTCAAATCTGCATGGAGGGAAACATGTCCTTGTCAAAGTGTTCCCTCATAGGCCCTCTTTTCCTATAAGAGAGTAGAATGGGTTTGTGAATTCAAATCTACAGTGACTGTTGACTGTGTGGCTATTTCATCCTCTTTGACAGTTGTATTATATGTAATATTTCACCAGGCCCTTGTATAATCCCCTAGAGAAAGAAAACAAACGGCCCTCTGGTCTGCTGTGGAGACCGCTGACCGCAGAGTAGACTGAGGTAGTGGCACAGGTTTGTGTAGTTTCCACTCATTGTTTTATTAAAGTGTAATCAACCACTGTCTCATAAATGGAAAATAAATATCCATGCCTTGTAAGCCTCTCAACCAGATCATGTAAATGCAAATTTCTTCAACTGAATCCCATTCCCCCTGCTAGGGCTGTGTGTGTGTGTGTGTGTGTGTGTGTGTGTGTGTGTGTGTGTGTGTGTGTGAGAGTGTGTGAGAACCCTGGCTTTAACATTCTCCGTAGCCAAGTTGTAAATCAGGGGAAGTAATGGCTGCATAATGACCAGCTTGTGGTCGCGAGTAGATTGAATGATGATAAAGTCACGGGCAGTTGTACATTTAGTATCCCAATGTGCTGCACAGAGAGAGAGAGGGAAGGAGAGAGCGTGAGGTGGGTAGCTGGCTGAAAAAACGCAGAGGGAGGGAGGAAGAGAGAGAGAGGTGAATAGCTGATAAGAGGCGGTAGTAGAGAGAGCGAGAAAGAGGGAGTAGGGATCTGGTGAGAAGCTTGGTGCTCCTCATTAAAGCACTTGTCGACGTCTTGTAAATTTTTAGCGGAGCACGGGGGTGGAAAATTCAGCTGACAAACTTCATATGATGCGGGAGAGGGCAGACGGGAGTCCCTACCCACCAGTGGCCAGGAGAGAGAGAGATAAAGAGAGAAATAGGTGAGCTAAGGAAAGAGTGACATGGAGAGAGAGAGAGAACGGGGACAGAGAGGTGAGTGAGGGAAAAGAGTGAAATGGAGATGGAAGATGTGCAGAGAAAGAGGGTAACAGATCGAGAGATGGGGACAGAGAAAGAGGGGGGGGTGTCAGAAAATGAAACTGAGGAAAAGGGGGATTGGGGAAAGACAGAAACAGAGATGAGAGCACAGGAAAAGACAGACAGAGAGGGAGAGAGAGAGAGAGAGAAAGAGAGGCAGGAGGTAGACAGACAGGGAAGGAGGAAAAAAGAGGGAAAAATCACCCAGACATACACAAGTCACACACAAAATAATAGACATATAAATTGCTTCGTTTTCTTGTTTTGGGTGATGTCGATTTAGCTGCTAATTGGTGACAGAAACTGTCAAACGGGTGGCAGCTAGTGATTGCTGTGGCTCCTGTCAGGATTAGGTGAGAGAAGAAGAAGAAGAGGAAAACATGCTTTTCATCTGATGAAGGCAGGAGACGCCCCCACCCACCAGCCTCCCCTGTTTGATATTTACCCAAAACACATTAAAAGACAAAGAGGAGGGAGTAAGAGAAGCAATAGTTTCTCTCTCTCTCTCTCTCTCTCTTTCTCTTTCTCTCTCTCTCTCTCTCTCTCTCTCTCTCTCTCTCTCTCTCACCCCCTCCGCTGTCTCTCTCTTTGCTGTCTCTGAGATTGATCAGCATGTGTTTGTTTGTAGAATTTTTTTTTTGTTTTGTTTGTTTGCTTGCAGGATCGAGCCAAACACAAATGCACCAGTGTTGAACCTATTTAAACAGAAAGCGAGTGAGTGAGAGAAGAGGGGAAAGAGAGGAAGGGAGAGAGATGAAGGCTGACTGTGGAGGGGGGGGGGGACGCTTTCTCTGAGGGAGGGGGGAGCCTTGCCTTGACTCCTCTGCCTTTCCTCCTGGGCATTAAAATGAGCAGTAATTAGGCTTTGATACTTTGGCAAATGAACAGTAATTAGAGGCTGCTGTCTGAGCTCCTTAGCCGCGGCATGGCTCATTGCATATTCACGCTGTTATTGAACACCCAGATTAGCGGCTGTGCCATCCCCGCTGCTGCTGCTGCGGCCGCCGTACACACACACACACACACACACACACACACACGTGTGCACACATAAGCTCAAAGAAAAGTACACACATATATATATAAATGCACACATGCTCATACTCAAGCCAACACAAACAATGATACAGCTATTGGTCTTAAAAATGTTGTGTGTGTGTGTGTGATGTATTCATATGGCAGTGATGGTTATAATCCTGCAGTGAAAATGTGCTTGTGTGTGTTTGTGTTTCTTGGAAGTGGTCATGTATTGTAACAGCATGACTGTTGCTGCTGGTGTAAGAGCTGGTGCATGTGTCTATGCAGACACACATGTAATGGTTGGTGGTTGGTGGTGGTGTCGGGAGGGGGTTAAGGCTGAGGGGTAGGTTGGACATGGAGACAGGTCACGGGACCCACGGAGAGGATTTCGTGGTTATTAGAAGCGTGCCAGATCATGGGCCAATTATACAGAAAACTGTCAGTCACGGCGGACCGGCCATGTGATTAGCGGGCCCTGGGAAAAAAAGGAAGGGGAGGGGGCGAAAAAAAAGGGACAAAAATCAGGTGAGGAGGAGTGCAAGTTTTTTTTTTTTTTTCCGGGGGCAGCTTTGATTTGCTAATAAGAGGGAGAGGGATGGAGGACCCAGGGCACGGTCCCCAGCTGCAGGCCGACACCAGGCGCTTCATTTTCCCACTGACCTTCTTAGCCGCTGCTGCTTTAATCCGGAGACGAGGGGAGAGGGGAGGCTTCTGTCTTTTTCTTCCTCTCACTCTCTGGCTTGTCTTTCTTATCTGTTAGTATCTATCTCATTCTGCTTCTCTCCCTCTCCCTTCTCTTCAATTTATCCAGCGTTCTAATGCTCTTCTGTATGTTCCTGTCTATCTTCCTCTCTTCTGCTCTCAAGGGGATTGTTGTAAACCCCTCACACCCCCCCCCCCCCCATCTGTCCCACAGAGCCACTGTGGTTGGGGGTCACACATAGTAAATGAGACCAACACACCCCCTCTGGTCAAAGCAAAGACAAGGGGACACACACACACACACACACACATTTTAGCAATCAAAGCCAAGGTCTGTATCTCGCAATAAGAGGCCAAATGGCTTCCTAATTAGCTGTAATAGCTTTTAAACACACTAATTCTTGCCCTGGAACCTCCCTGACATGGTACAGCAACACATACACACACACACACACACACACACACACACACACACACACACACACACACACACACACACACACACACACACACACACACATTTCACAAAGGAGGGAGGTGGGAGGTAACGGGACAAGAGGAGGGTGGGACAATCAGACAGCATTTTCTTACTTGGCAAGTGGCACCATTTTCACATTTGCAGCTTCTGCTTTTTTCAGACCGAGAGGTGGACTCCAAAGGCTTCTAATTTAGTGTCTGCCTGTTCGGTGGTTGACATTGAAGGGCGTGGTGGGGGCCCTTTTGAGGGTGACAGCTCTTGGCAGTGAATGTGTGTGTGCAACATCGTGTGCACATGTGCAAAAATGGAGAGTGCATGTGTGCATGTGTACTGATATCACTGCATGCCTGCATAGGTGTGCATGTTTTCTTTAATGCATGTATATGTGAGGAGGGGGGTAGTTACCTTGTAAAGATTGTCATTTGTTTGTTTGTGTGTGTGTGTGTGTGTGTGTGTGTGTGTGTGTGTGTGTGTGTGTGTGTGCCTTTGAGTTGTAATGATAATATTTTGAGTGTGTGTGCATGTGCATGTTTGTGTCCTTGTGTGTGTGTCTGTGCCGGTGTATGCTTTCCAGTATGTGTATCGGTGCATTTCCTATTTGAGAGTGTGTCCACACTCGAAAGTCAAAGACAGCTTGCACGTTTGTGTGTGTGAGGGGTGAGCATGTGTGTCTCTATGTATATGCCTTTCCTTATGGGTATGTGTGTGTGTGTCTGTGTCTGTGAGTGTGTGTGAAAGCGAGAGAGAGAGGGTATAAGTCAGGTGGGGGGGGGAGAGACAGCAGCAGCAGCAGCGGCAGGAGCAGCTCCCCCTGACAGCTCTGTGGCAGCTGATGCATGGAGCCCATGCTAATTCGTCCAGTGCGCCTGTGATGGAGCCTGAAATCTTGACCACACATCCCATTAGCCCCTGTCTGTGACAGGCGAATAAAGATATTATAAAACTCTAAAGTCTGGGGAGGGGGGGTTGGGGTGCGCAAAGGGTGTGTAGGGAGGTCACACTGAAAGACAGAATAGCGAGAGGACAGCAGGAGCAAAGGCCTGGTCCAGAAGGAAATCCTACTGCCAGAAAAACAACAATGCAAATACTGTGCTGTAAGTCCCAACGCTAGACATTTCCCCTACTACCAAGAAAGTTATTGATGAGTTGAGCTCTTGGGGGGTGGGTTAGTGGTGATGGATATGACCATGGTGTGTAGAGCTAGGAAGGATAATAAAGCACACTGTGAATCATTGTCTTGAACAAGGATAAAAATAGAAAAACACGTGTAACTAAATAATACGTAAATACTCTGACACAGTGTGCCTCTTAAGGTATAAATGAGAACATGACATAGAGGTTGTTTCTCATTTTTGGGGCTGTGATATTGAGAATCTGTACTGCTCCAATTACAACTGGTCCTTTACAGCAGGGAACATTTTCTGCATCCTGCCGACTACGCCAAAAAACAAAAAGAGGTACAAGGAGAAAGATCAAATCCAAAGATACCAAACTCACAGGTGTATTTACCTAGAATGCTCCATCTTCCTTACTGGCTCCATCAGACTAATATTTTGACAAGTGGTGCTCCGGATATAAATGACCCTGCGGCTGCCGGACAAATGGGCAAAAGTGCTAGCAGGCTTGCTCAAGCAGACACTGCGGCATACGTTTGCCACACGCCATCCTTGTCTCGAGTTCCCTCCCCAAGTTTATCCTCCCCCCTTCTCCTTCTCTCCTCTCCCCTCTCCCCTCCCTCCATCTCTGCCGCAATTCCCAGGGTTGACAAATAGCGCAGCGGAGGCTTGGGCGGGGAGGAGGCAGGAGAGGTTACAGTGACAGACAAGGGGCCGCAATTATCACAGGTGTGATGAAGGAGCGGCAGGCGCGCGCACGTCGGGCCGTTAATTACCGTCCTTTTTCCACGGGCCCCTAATGCCGGGGAAAAACATGCAATGACAAGTGTGTAAAAGAGCAAGCACTAAATTACTGTCAGGAAAAATAAACGCGCGAGCCGCAGCGGCCGGCACGGTGATTTACGGGGGCAATTAGTCACCGCCCCCACCCGAGCTGCTGAGGACAGCAGTGGAGCGAGGGAGTGTCAGAGCTGTGGGAGAGAGAGAGAGAGAGAGAGAGAGAGAGAGAGAGAGAGAGAGGTAGAGGATGGTGTATAGAAGAGAGGGCGAGAGAGAAAAGAGAGGGAGAAGGGGAAGTAAAATGAGAGCAGGGAATGGAGGAAGAAAGAAAGGTCATAGATGAGAGAGCTTCAAGTGCGACGCAGTTTAGAGTGAGTTAAGGAGAAGAAGAAGTAAAATGGGCAACAAAATGTCCCTCAACACATTTTCTCTGTCTGCGAAAGAGAGTGACAGAGTGAGTAGGAGAATCCAGGAGACTGCCACTGTCATTTTTAGCAGTGACCTTCTATCCGCAGTCTTGACTTATACTTAATACTATACTATATACTTAAGTATATATACTCTTTTGATCCCGTGAGGGAAATTTGGTCTCTGCATTTATCCCAATCCGTGAATTAGTGAAACACACTCAACACACAGTGTACACACAGTGAGGGGAAGCACACACTAATCCCGGCACAGTGAGCTGCCTGCAACAACAGCGGCGCTCGGGGAGCAGTGAGGGGTTAGGTGCCTTGCTCAAGGGCACTTCAGCCGCTTCCTACTGGTCGGGGTTCGAACCGGCAACCCTCCGGTTCCAAGTCTGAGGCCTAGTCCACACGAACCAAACCGATCTTTTTTCCCTCTGTCTTCCCTGGAACCGTATCAAGAATATTTGCGTCCAAACGGATCCATCTCAACACGACTCAACACGTTACTTCATACCCCAGGCCTATAGGTGGCACTGTTTCTTTACAGAAATTGACCAAAACTTGCGCTTTACAAACAGACAGAATAGGCTACGACGAAATGGCTAGTGCAAGGAAACCAGAATTGTTTGTGTGGACTGATGGTGAACTGTCAACTGTAGTCAACTGTAAAACTAATAAACTTTATTTTACGGTTTGTGAAGGGTGCAGTCCCGTACTTTATTTGGCTAACGCAGGTAGGCCTACTAATCACCTTTTACTTTCTTTGGTTGTAGGATAGTCCGTGATTCACATTAGTTTTGGCTATCACCGCAATTAGGCTACTAAACGTAAGGCTTACCCAAGTTCTAGGCTATTCTGTAGCCACATTTATAATATTGCTATAAAACCTTCGTTAGTAACAGTCAATACGTTTGCCTGCATCAAATCGCGCATTTGCATTCAGTGTGCTACCACCGGCTTAACGTGAGTTCTAAGCGTCTTTGTATGCTTATATCTGATTTCACTCGATTGTGAATGCATGTATATATGTTGTAAGACATGTAAAATAAATGAATGACACTGCACTACGCACAAATTAATGTAGCCTAAACTTACAGCGCACTTTCCTAATAACTTAAGTTCTCTCGCGTCACTGATAGTAGCTAGAATGCATAAAAAAACACCGGGAAAAACAGTGTTCAGTCCACCAAGTCATAAGCTATCGGTGCTGCGCAGCACCAGTTGTGATATTTATCTTACGGAGTGTAATCGTAGGTAATGTCATGTATGAAAACTAGTATTGTTAGGCAATACAATAAGTGCAAGTCCAGGGCAGCTGAGGTGTGGCGATGACACGCAAGCAGGATGTGCAGTTTCACTGTCTAAACGAATTCAAACGGGCTACGGTTTCAGATTTTTCCACTCTGGGACCAGGTTTCAGAAAAGTGCGGTTTCGGGCAGTGCATTTACAGGATTCGTTTGGACGCTCGGCCAAGGCGAAGCAAAACCTCTGTTTAACCTAAAAAGCATCTCCGTGTGGACAGGCCCTGAAGCACTAACCAGTAGGCCACGGCCATCCATCTAAAACTTTTTTTGAATTCAAATAAATGATGAGAAAGTTCTAGAGGTCTTGTGGTGTTTACACAAATGTAATGTATGCAAGTGACTCTATCTGTGCACTGTACCTAGATATGTTAAATAGGACAACAATCTGCTCACAGCAGGATCATAATTGCCACACTTGACGGGATTGATTCATTTTCATCAAACATGGTATCCAAATCAAACCTCAAACAAAAAATCAGTCCTCCAGAGTCTATCTCCAAATTAAAGCTCTTCAATGGATGGATTGCATTTTTATTTAGAGCATGATGCAAACAGCTTTGGAATACTTTAATCACTAAACGTTTGAAATGAGCAGTCCCACTTGCAGACACACATCAATGAGCCCCTTAATCGCGCTTTAAAAGAGACACTGCGATGACACTCTGGTTCAAAGACAACTCCCTCACTCTGTCGGTCTATTAGAAAGCAGGGGTCCACACAACATCTGTCTGTCTGTGTAGAATGGGTGGGTGGGTGGGGGGGGACACATTTGCTCAGTCATATGTCCTTCATGTCACACATTGTGTGACACAGACTGGAGCTTTCATCATGTTCTTAAAATACCTGCTGTATGTTTTTTTCTTTTTTTTTAAAAAAGGAGAGGGAAATTAAAAGCCACTGGGAATTCGCCACACGGACATGAAGGCAAATGATATCTAATGGCCAATGACAGGTTGTGTCATGTCGTTTTTGTTAATTTCACTCATTTCCGAGTCACTGAATGTGGCGGGCGCACCCACGTCTCCCAATCAGACAGAGCTCTGATGTGGCAGTGTTGAACAAGTAAGAAATGGTCCCTCGTTAAGGAATTGTCATAGCAAGTGATGATGTACAGTCATGTAAAAATGTACAGTTTTTGTCAGCGATGGTCTAAAATAACAATGTATAACAAAAGGGAATTTGCATGCATGTGAATTATGTCTGCGCTGTCTACAGTGTCCAATGAATTTATATGTCTCTTAAAAGATTTGTATTGTCAAGATTTATGCCAGCCTATGTCTGTGCTATTTACATAATGTGTTTTTAAACAAGTCATAGAAACTGATTGTTTCATGTCACTGTAATGGACGGGGTTGACATATCAGGAGTTCATTTGAGACTGACCTCTAAAGTGTTTGTATTCCCTTCTGCTGTCTGACCAGGGTCATGCCGATTAACATATGGAAACAAGGAACGGGCATCATACAGTATTACCCTAGTTGATGAGATCTGTGCAATGTGTGTGAGAATCTACAACATTTTTGTTTGGGGGGGTAGGTGGTGGGGGCTAGAGGGGAGGGTTGTATCTACAGTAGGGGGGCTAGTGAGTTAATTTGCAAGGTTGGGCCCGCATTTCCAGGTCAGTAGCCTTGGCCATGCTTGGCTACAGCTGTCTTGCACATACTTATTGGCAAAGAGGTGCCACACGACTGTCAGGCTGGCAAAAGTGATCCGTGTGTGCACACACCGAGGAGAGGAAAGGAAGGGAGGTCTGGCCAGAAGTACCATGTTCATGTACAGCCCCCTCTCTCTCTTTCTTTATCTCTCTTTCTCCCCCACCCAGCCTCTCTCTCTCTCTCTTTCTTTCTCTCTCTCTCTCTCCCTGCGGGCCTTGCCCACTGTCCTTCAGTTCATGGCAGCGTCAGCCACGGGCAGCGGAGACGCCGGGCTCCCTCCTCGAGCTGTCATCCCCAGTTTGCCACAGTGAGATGAAGAAGAAGCGAAAGAAAGAGGGAGGGAGAAAAAGAGGAGAGAAACAGCTGGTGCCAGAGTCGGAGGTTGATGAGCGAAGAGGAACCCTGGCAATCAAACGGAGAGGGGGAAAGAAGGAAAGAAGGAAAGCGAGTGTGAAAAAAAACCCACAAAGCTTTTTTTGTAACAGACCATCTTCAGCCAATATTGACGCTGGTCAAGGGCATCTTTCTTTGTGTTTGACGCAGGTCAGTGCACCCTGCATCTTATTTTTATCTTGTATGTCCCCCACCTCTTTGCTTTTCTTCAACCCCCTTCATCCATCCACACACACACACACACACACACACACACACACACAGACACACAGAGCGCTTTGCCAGCCACCCGAACGAAACTGTTCCCCTGGATCATCATAGTGATATTTTTTCAGCTGAGACATTTTTCTGACTGGCTTCACCCTGCGCTGTCACATCAGACCTCTGCTTAACGCTCTGTCACATTTATAATCAATACTGCTTCTCAAAAGGCTAACGTCTTTCATATCGCTATATGAGCTCTGTACCCTTAGCTACCCTCCACCTCTTGGCTTTCAGCCCATGCTCTGAGACACTCATCTGGCTCTATTGGTTTTTTATTGCTTTTATCGACAAAACGTGCAGAAGGAATTTCACAATTGTTAACCATTTTAAAAATGTTAGCAGCTCAATAGATCATTGAACCCTGATTTCTTATTTGTATATTAACGGGGAAACCATTATATTTGTGTGCAATTCTGTGTGACAATTAGTGGCTGTTGCATATTCATCAATGGAATCATCATGCGGAAATCATTTACTGTCAAACTACTTTCACTTTCGTAAGATATAACACAGTGCACATGGTCGATAAAAGGTAACAAGGGGGTTGTGGCGGGAACAGCTGCATGCGTAATCGCACGTCTGGTAACTAGCACCCGTGAAGTCAAAGGTCAGACTGCATCAATTGCTCAGTGAGTTCATCGTTCCTGAGGGAGCCCCCAGTCCCAGCATACACTGGTTAAATTAACGCACATTGTGATAATAGGAGACAGTGTAGCATTTACAGGGGAGCCAAACAAAAGGACGACACGCCTTAACAGAGACGAATGCTTGCATCACTCATGGCCTTAAGGAGTATCCCCCGCCCCTCCTCTTCCTCTTCCTCCTCCTCCTCCCCTCCTCCACACACATGTCATCAGTCAGACAGTATGTTTGTTCTCAGCTTCTTCCTGTATGGATGGACCACGTTCTTTAGGCAACTGTCATTAGAACCAGCAAGTCAATAATGGCTTGATTTGCCCTTGAGGTTAGACTACTGTATGTGTGTTTATCTAGGGTGTGAGTTCTGGTTTGATCTGTGTGAAAAAATATTTGTAGAGATTGCTGGCGAGTTTGTGCCATTACAGTGAATGAAAAATGAATATGTTAGAGGTACATTTGGATTGGAACTATCTATTTTAAATATTGGTAGATACGTAGATAGATAGATAGATAGATAGATAGATAGATAGATAGATAGATAGATAGATACTTTATTGATCCCCCAAGGGGAAATTCAAGATATATTATAAGATGGTATTCAAATAAAAAGCGACCTTGTGAGAAAACATGCATAGTCTTTTTGATAGAGATATACTAATCTTAGAGTCTCTAAGTATCTTTCATTTAATCACACATACAAGAAAAACAATTCAAAAGTAAGCTTTATTGTCTCCACAATAGTGTTAATACCTAGATGTTAACAGAGCCTCGACCGCGAGGGCAAAACGTCATCAGAACTACATCAGCGCTCAATTAGTGCCTTATTTAGTGGCAATTAAGAGACTGAATGGAGAGGGAACCTGCTTAACGAGGGCTCCCCCAGGACAACAGTGGATGCTTTTCATCTTTCCATGAGTGGCTTTTGTGTACTCTGTGTGCTGTTGAGAGACAAATGAAGTGCTATCTTCTCCCTGACGAGTTAAAAAGTCTTTAATTCAACATTTAAAGAGAGACAGAGGAATTTTCTACACATTGGTTGATGCTGTGATTACCTCATGTAATGCGTAGAGCCGATTGCCCAGGTGAATAGAGACTTTAGCCCTTAATGCAGTGTATTACCATGGCTGGGCTAAATTGCGTAGCTAAGATCTAGTGGACGGGAGCAGTCAGGGCCGTGTCAATTGTTAATCCTGATGTTTAAAAATTCATCTTCCAATGAGGGAATGGACCCACTTATACAAGCAGCTCTTTTGATGTCGGACAGGGGCCAAGGCAGGTGTCTTTGCATGTCTTTGTGTGCCAGGATCGTTTATCCATATGCTAGGGCTGTGATGCATTTTGCATGGAACCCCCTCTGCCATATACCCCCCTCCCACACACACACCATATCCTCCCCCTCCTCCATCAGTTCCATCCACCCCTTGGGTTTTATATATTCTCACATTATCCTCCACCCCCATTGTAATAACATGCATGTTTAAAGACAGGGGTAATGAGATGGGGGTGTGATATCTCCACTCATGTCAGGGTTCTCTATGATGAGACTTAACACGTTGCATTTTCCCCCCTCTAGAGTGCCTGTTGTTGTCCACATTGGAGTACCTTTCCTGTCACAGACTGCATGTGTGTGTGTGTGTGTGTGTGTGTGTGTGTGTTGGGTTTTGTTTGAGGTCACCAGCCATAGCCTGGCTCATTTGACCCGGAGCTCATCATCTCCCTCGTCTCACTGCTCCACAATGAGGGGGAGTGTTGCCTGTGTGAGAGGATTCCAGGGAAAACAACTACTTAGCACTCCATGCCGCTAAGTGGGATTGTTGTTCCTCGCTCCACAACAAGGCCCCGCTAACCAGCCACATGGCACGCGACAGAACACCGCCGAGAACGGAGGGAAGCGAGGGGAAGAGGAAGAGAAAAAAAGAGAGGTCCATGAATCAATCTGGATAATGGGGAAGGAGAGATGGAAGCAGGGAGAGAGCAGGAGGACGAGAGGGAGGGAGGCCAAACGTAATAAATAATACAGTAACAAGGCTAACTAATGAGCTGTTGCCAAGGTGAGTTTTGCAGAGTAGTCCTGCTGCATTCAACCCCCCTTCCTCCCTCTTTTTTAAAAAAGGAAAGGAGCAGAAGAGGGGGTAGAGAGAGAGAGAGAGAGAGAGGGAAAAAAAGTCCTCGAATAATGCTGGGATGATGAAGCGATGCCATAAGGCAACACCTGCGCAATTAAAGCATCGGCTTCTCGCTCACACGTTACATTAATTTCAGCTCCACTTTGTTAAAAAAAAAGGCCCAGTGAGCACTCTAATAATCTGGTCTACTTGACTCCGTGTCTTGCTGAAACGGGGCGTCTAATTAGGTAAAGGTAATTAATTAGAGATAAACGGAGATAATCAGACCCAGTTAGCGTTCCCTATGTCTCGGCATTAAGACACCCGCACTCTTACAAGCCTCTGCTGGCTCTACCACTCTTTGTCCAATTAGGATATAATAACTGCATATAGATGGCATCTTGATGGAAATGTGAGGACAGAAAGGAATGTGGTTTTGCTGTAGAGATTCCTCATATACACACTTGGCAGGTGAGGACAAAGTGAGAAGGAGGCATTTTTCTCACCATCAGAAAAGCGCCTCTAGATCACATCAATATTTAACTGTATCCATTTGAGATGGTTTGGAGACATAAAATATTAGCATAATTGAATTATCTATTCCAGGGAATCACAAGTGTGGAATTTAATAATCCAGCACTCAGTTTATCGTGGGGGATTGATGATCACTAAATACGGTGTGTTTTAGGAAATAATAATTGAAATATCTGTGATGATGAGACAGTGTGATCCTGTCGACTAAGAAAAACAGAAGCCACAAACAGCTGTGGTGTGTGTACTCCAGTCACGCCTCATTTTTCTCTCACTGTTAATTGCTCGGAGATGTCTGACTGGGCCCACTGCTGATGGTGGCAAACCAGCGCGATGTTTAACACGGCATCACATTAACAAACACATGAGCGCACATCCTTTTTTTAAACTCCTTTTCGTTCACCCTCTGTGTGTGTGTGTGTGTGTGTGTGTGTGGGGTGAGGACATATTAAAGCCACTGAGCCTTGAACAGCAGCCTTGCCATGGTTTCAGTTTTAATTACCAAAAAGTTAAACCTAAAAAGAGGCACAAGTTCCACCCTCCAAAAAAAAAAAAAACTAAGTAATGAAACGAAGTGGGAGAACTCAAAATAAAGCAGAAAGAGTAGGCAGCATGATACAGAGCTGAAAGGAAGGCCTCTTTCTCCATAGCACATGTTCCCATCATGTCCAATTGTCGCTGATTAAAACAGCCCCACCCTCTGTGGCGTCTAGGAAACGATCAGAAACACGTGTAAGCTTTAATGATTGTCATAATGGATGTTGACTTTGCATATAGGTACGCGCTGGGAAGGAGCACGAGACGACAACAGAAAGAAGATGAAGAAAAAGGAGAGAGAGAGAGATGAAAAAAGTGATAGTCAGAAAGGGGTTGCTAGGATGCTCCCACACCGCCTACCCCTTGCTTCCCCCCACTTCCCCTTTGAGTGAAGGAATATTTTAGGGATTGTTATTATTATTATTTTCCTCTGCTCTTCCTCCGGTCCTTATGTACACAGGGGAGTCGTCTGCTACAAGGAGGCAGGGAGCTCCCTCGACATGCATCATTAGAGAGTTTTTTTTACAAGCGACAAGCAGGCTATTTGGCTGTCATTGAGATTGTTTGAAGAGAATATGTTTATCTCTTCCATACACATGGGGGACCCGCGTCAGATAGGAGAAGGGAAAAAACAGCTGAAATTAGCATTTGACACTAGCGTTATGCATTTGTCAATATTACAGTTTATAGGCGGACAGGAAACAGCCTTCAATTGGCAGCTCAGTGGTCTGGGCCATGGAACATGTGATATGACCTTTAACCTTGGCTGCAATGTGCCAAATTATCTTCTGATGTTTGCCTGTGTTAGAGCTGCTAATTGCAGCAGGGGGAAAAAAGAAAGAAAAGAGATGGGGGGGGGGGGGGGGTGAATAAATGGCTCTTTAGCTGGTCTCATCTTCATCTCCTCCCGTTTTAATTTGCGTTAACGAGTGCCATCCATTTTACATGACTGTGGAAACCATTTTTAAAAATAGCAGCATGTGGGTACTGGAGCAGGAGGTAAAAAAAAAGCTTTTTTACATTAGGCTGCAAGATTTAACACAGTTCATTCAGTTCGACCACAGCTATTTAATACATTGAATTCTGAGAGCAGCACAGCTTTCAAATGTGTAAGTATAGCACTTATTTGACCTCAACCATCTGTTGCCTTGGAATGTCTTGAGGAGTTTATTAACAATCTAGTGGGTTATCATTTAAATTAATCTGCCGTTTGAGCTAGACTGTGAGGATGTAATGGATAATGGTGTTCAAATAAGGGGAACGCGAAGGAGGAGTGGTCTTGAAATAATAACTCAGATTCTGAAAGGTTGGCTGTCAAACAGAGACAGCGAAGCCCAAATATGCTAATAAGCCGCTACACGTGCGCGACCGACACACCGTGTGTAAAGGCGGGAGGAAAGTTTACATGTGGCTGTGCCTATAACCAGACAGGCAGCTATGGGGACCGAGGAGGAGCTTTGCGTGGACATGATGGACTGTCACGCCAGAAACGAGGAGCGATAATCCCGCCATCACTGCCCCAAAGTGTAAGGGTTTGAGTTTGCGCGCGTGTGTGTGAGTGTGTGCTTGTGTGTGCAAGCGCGTCATTTCCAATTGAAATGAGACAGAATGTAGGCACACAGATCCTCATTACGCTGTTTCCCTGAGGGGAACCAACGGCAGCGTTTCAGTCAAGAGGAGGAGGAGGAAAACGAGAAGAGGACGTCCCTCATCTCATTTTTCCTTCTCTCTCTCGCTCTCTCTCTCTCTCTCTCTACTGCACACAAACAA